>NC_067398.1:443692843-443782843 GCF_016432865.1 Antechinus flavipes
AAAATAAAAGGATTTTTTAAAAATTTGAAAAAAAAGAGCAGGATCTTTGACTGGAAAGAAATAAGATGAAAAACTATGGACTTTGTGCAGTGGGATTATCCTACAACCCAGTTGTATTTGATAAGCCCATTTAGATGTTAAGATCTTATTTGACTGGTCCTAACCAAAATCAGGTCTTAGGAGAGTCCATACTATGGTATTTATAAAGTAGCCTCCTCTTTCTGCATCTCTCTCATTCTGCCTTCTACCTTGTGATAGCATTGCACCCAATATTCTCTCTGTCCTTTCTCCTTCCCTATAAAAACTGTTTTGTAAAAGATCAGATAAATAATTAATAAACTAATAAATTAACTAATAAAAACTTAGTGTGTTACTTTGGGGATGGGGAAATTCTGAATTTTAATAGCAGTAGGTTAAATCAAGAAACAAATCTCTAATGGTGTAATTTTAGGCATTAGTGAGACTCATGGAGAAGGCATATGAGGGTATAGATACTTTTGGGAATTATGGAAATCACATTATTTAGAGTTTCCTATTTTGCCTTTTCAAAAGGCTAGTCTTAGCTTTTTAGTACAACAGCCTTCATCCTTGTTAACTGCATACGTAATTTTGGATTTGATATTTGCTTTTTCCTACTCAAACTCCTACTCAAACTGAAGCAATGAAATTAATTTTCACCTGGTTCACTGACTTGAGAAGTTAGAGTGAAAGAAAATTTAAGGAAATAGATATATGAGAGATAATAGCCAAGTGAAAAGAAAACAAAAAAGATGGTTGTTGACTCATGTTTTTCTCTCAAATGAGGTCTAGAAGTCTCAATTGGAGGGCACATTATAGAGTAATGGAAGCTTTTTAGAAGACTACAGAATGAATCTTAAAAGTCACTTGATACTTGTTGAAACACTGTCAATTTTTTTTTTTAAGAGGAAGAGAGAGACTGATACAGAGAGGCAATTGCTAGAATAAGCAAGGCAAAATTATCAATCACATGCTATGAATAAAATTTTAGAAATAAAAGGCAAATATAGAACAAGAGATTACCAAGTCAATATGCATTTCAATAGATTTGTTAGTAAAAGATGAAAATCCATAAGAAACCTATAACCCAATAGTTCAATGGAACAGTTTCATAGGATAAAATTAGGAAACTAGAGGAGAAAAACTGAAATGTAGTAGAATTGATGGCAACTCCAAAGTGACTGTAGGTCAAATTTTCCATGCTATATAGAGTGGTAATACTAAACACTACAGTCTACTCCCACCCCAACCTCCACCTCAATTCCTAGAAACTCCACTCAGAGAAAACAGTATTTCTGGGAATAACATCATACCACCATCAGTTTTTCAGAAACAGCTGTCGATTCCAGAAAGTAATGCTTTCAGAGAAAATACGTGCTTCACCACTGTATTTATATATATATCTGTATTTTTCCAAATTTCTTTTACCAAGATCTCCCAAAAGGGGAAATTCATTTTTCCACGTCAAGTAATCATCACTTACATGGGACCAAAGATAGTCGTGCTAAAATAATTATAAAGTGTTTCCATTAAGTAAAGCAACCCCAAATTGAGGTATAAAAAAATTGTAAGAATAGAAATGTTTTCAGATTTCATTTTTTTTTAAAGTTAGAGTCAGTAGTATTCCTCTAGATCAATGGAACATTTGAAAAACATACTCCACTTGAAAAAGAGAAAGTGAATGGGTTAAAAGTGGAAAATCAAGTGCTTTCCCTGTCTACCTTGAGCAAAATGCCAAAGTAAACCAATAGCCCAAATGATGAAAAGT
Source organism: Antechinus flavipes (assembly GCF_016432865.1). Classification (NCBI taxonomy): domain Eukaryota; kingdom Metazoa; phylum Chordata; class Mammalia; order Dasyuromorphia; family Dasyuridae; genus Antechinus; species Antechinus flavipes. The sequence goes on from NC_067398.1 coordinate 443,694,630, forward strand.
AAACCAGAATTTTTCTAATTATTTTGGTTTATATAGGCACATATATTTTTTATTGCCAGCTTCCCCTTTAGCACATGATCATAATAGAGGAGTCTGGCTGACTAAAAACAGGGAGAATGTGAAATGGAAAATATAGGAAAAATAATATCTAAGAGCAGCAGTCACTCTGAGACACACATCAAATAAATTGTTGATGAAAAGGTCTCCTAGTAACTGAGAATAGCTATGCAGTTAGAGTAATTGGTAGGGAACCTGATTAAAAGGGTTGAATAAGGAAGCTGAACATGACCTATACCTGGTAGCCAATAAGAATGGAAATTTCATCCACAGAATAAGAAAGTATGTTAATATTCCTGGTAAAGAAATTGATTTCCAGGGGTAGCTTGTGTTATTACTTTGTTCATACAATTCCTACTCTGAGTCAGATCTCTAATAATAGGCTTGGGGACTGAGCTTTGGGTCCACCTTAGCATTTCAAAACAACTTAGTAGTATATTCTTTTGGTAACTAGATCTTTGAAGAGGGTCTAATAGGAACTTGCCTTACACTGGATTCTATACAATAGAGCATGTTTGTAGCAAGTTATTAATATATTGGAAAACTAGAGATGATATTTTCTTATAATATACTTTCACTTCATTTCACAATTCATATAAAATAAAGGTAGTTTAGTGTGACACAGTGTACTGAGACAGAAAAATCTAGAAGTAAGATTTCACTATCCAGTTAAATATTCAGCTTGAATCACCACAGGTCAATTAACCTAAAAAAAGATGTGATCTGAAAGGGTAGAGAGATGGTCTGCCACTGGCACTCAGTTGGTATCCCACTGATTATACTACTGTGCTAATGTTTAAAATCTATCACGAACAAAGGACTGATTCAGGGGGAAATTACAAATTCCAGTAGTTAACAATGTTTACGGACCTTTTACCTTTACAACACTCTCTGGTCTGCTTTGGTCCACGATTTAATAAGGCAACAGATAAGACAGCTCTGAGTTATCCAGTGAACAGTGCATTTAAAGATGTTCCTAGCTGAGGAGCAATTTAAGCAAATAACATCTTCCAAACATCTCTGATCTTCATAAACAGGTCTCTAATGTTTTGGGGGAATATAAATAGTATTTGTGTATAGCCAAATGAGAAAACAAGTTACTGTGCTTATGGTATTTCAAACACTTCACTTTTTTTTTTAATGGGTACTCTGGGTGCTAGTAACAGTTTGACAAAAACAGGAGGACAGTCAGCCAAAGAATGCATTGTAGGACAGAAAGCCTTTCTGATCTAATGAACAGAAAAAAAGGAAAGAAAGCAAAAAAAGAAAAGAAAAAACAAAACAAAACAAGATGCTTTGACCACCACTTAGGGAGATGATAGCTGTATATTAAAGGCACAGTTACTTTAATTCTATTTGGTTCAACTAAGGTAGCTCTATATATGCATGTGTGTATGTATGTACAGTTTTTCTTTTGTTTGTTTTTTTTAAATGGTGTTCTTAAACATTTAAAGCATTTATCTCTGTAACATATGAAAGTGTGATTTTTATAAAGTTAATGAGACATTCTATAAGTAAAAGCAATCTCATTATTTTATAATCACACCTTTGGATATCACAAACATAGAAACTTTAACTTAAATATAGTCCTGATTTCAAATATAAACTCCTTTTCACAGAAATATTCTAGTCACCAAAATAAAAGTGAGTTCTTAAAAAAATTAATTTCCACTGAAATAATCTTGAATATTGATGTCATTTTGTATATTTGGATTCAATCTCAAAATAAGTACTTGCTTCCTAAAATTGGCAGTAAAGTCATTGGACATTATTTTCAAGTCAGTAAATTAATATTTAAAATGTATAAAAGTTCTACATTACTATAATCTCCTTTAAAATTAATTGGCAATTCATTTTTGTGGGAGAATAAAGTTATAAATATTGACATTTGGATAGGAAATGAAGAACTAAGACTAAAATTGGTGAATACCTCAGTAAATAGAGGGAAAAGAACTTATGAATTTTCAAAACATGTACTCAAGCCACCCGAGTGGTTTCTTTTGGGAAAAAAAAAACTTTTTGTATTAATTTAAAAAGACATTCACTTTGTTAATTTGAAAATAAAAGTTATTTTCAGGGAAAGTGAATTAATAGAGGACTAACTTTGTTACTAATGGATTCTACCTAATTTCTATCATATTTTCATTGATTTTATTGCATCACTACCTGACAAAAGATAATAAATAATTATTTTATGATGATGTTCAGTATCTCTGCAGATCCATCAAAAGAGAAAAACTCACTGTAAGTTACTGTCTTTTTATCAATTACAGACTTGAAGATTCAAATACCTATGGTTTTCTTTATGATTTTCCCCAGTTTTATAATTTTGTAGAATTTTGCATTTGTCTAGTTAGAGCTGAAAGTGATTTAAGAATTAATCTAGTAAAACCATCTTATCTTACAGACAGAGAAAATGAAGACTAGTTAAGTGACAACCAAAATCAGATGGCTAATATATGGTAGAGCCAGGATTCAAGCTCCGATCTTCTGATTCAAATCTAGTTTGCTTGCTGCTATATCACAATTTTGAATCTTTACTTGAAAAAAAAATAGATATGGATGAATTTTAATGGAATACCAATATTGTGATTTTTGAAGATATGTACTGAAAAAAACTAATTTTTCTCCTAGCAATTTAAAAACATCCCATGGATATTATGTATTAAAAAAAAAAAACAGATTTTACCTAGTGGGTGTATTGTGGGTGGATTTCTCTAAGACTTTTAACTTTTGAACTCCCTGGCACTTAGGAAAAAAACCTTGCATGTAAATTTAGTAAGAATATACATTTAGATTATAGATACTATTTAAGTATTTTCCTAATAAATACACCAAATAGGCTAAACTTTATATAAAATAATGTTAACAACACTACTGAATTGTTATATAAAATTGACATAAAATACAGCTGTACAAATAAATTAAAATGTTTCTGGGTTTTTGATTAAATAGTATCCTTATTATAGTACAATATTGCATGATACTTGGTTGAATTATATAGTCTAGTTATTTATCATAATAATTAAATATATTTTTTACAAAATTTAATGTCTCCGTATTAAAAATGAAATAAATTGGAATACACATCATTCTTAATTACACATGATTCGCTGCATGCTAAGAATGAATCAATTAAATTGTCTTATTTCTGTTAGTGACTTACAGTTTGAATTTTGTGGAAATCCCGGCAAGGAAGATGGACCGTTCATTCCAGGTAAAAGAACTGGAGGAAGGCCAGGTAGTCCTGGGTAAGCTGCTGGCAGACTGATACCATGAAGTGGACTACTGTCCATCATGCCTGGTTGCTGTACACTTAAGCCAAGAACATCTGTCGCCTTCTTTATACGATCCAGTTCTTGCTGTGCCATCAGCTGTCGAACAGTTGTAGGAGCTAAGTAATCTTTCTCCCGGTCTAGCTGACTTCCAACAGTTTCTCTCACTTTTGAAATGTGTTGTTTGGAAAAAATATGATCTCTGATGGACAAACGGGCAGAGTACTTCACCCCACATAGAGAACATTCTGGCTTGGTGCCATCAGTTCCACTTTGATTGATCATGAATGGCTTCCCTATATTAATTTTAAATTTCTTTTCTTTTGCCCGAGCATTCTGAAACCACACTTGGACAACTCGTTTAGGCAGGCCGATCTCATTCCCTAGCATTTCACATTCTTGCATGGTTGGAGTTCGGTAGTCACTAAAGCAAGCTTTGAGGACCTTGAGTTGAAGGTTACTCATTTGGGTTCGGAAACGCTTGTGACCTGGTCGATCACTACTTTTGGATTTAAAAGGATTACTGGATCCAAAAGGATTAGGTGAACTAGGATCAGCGATGCTTGATGTTTCACTCCGGTCAGCATTATCATCAGGGTCATCAGTGATATAAAAACTTTGGTCATGGTCACCATCTTTGTCATTAAAATGGATTGAGGGGCTTGTAAGGGAAAAAAGAAATTTATCATCGCAACCTTCTGTCGTAGGTGTGGTTGCTGTTTTTGGCAAAGTTTCAAGTGTTTTGGGCTCTTTTGGGGATAATGCAGGTTTTACATCTCCAGTACTTCCAGTGGTGCTTTCCATTTCATTATTCCCTTCATCTCCTGTGGTAGCATCACTGATAGCTGTATTAATTGATGAAGTCTCATCAAAATCAGTTTTATTTTGGTCATACCCAGCTTCAGCAGGAGGAGCATTTAGATTCTCTATATCTTCAGTGCATTCTGCTTTGAAAGAAGAAGGACTTAAAAGGTTTTTGGGGGACAGCTCTGCTGTTTTACTAACAGGTGTTGAAACAGTGGAAGCCAATTCATTTTCACTGGAGAGATCAATTTTAGTTAATGACAAAGGCGGATAATCAAAAAATATATACTTTTGTGGACTTTCTCCTCCATCTTCTGTTGATATCAAAGGGCTTGGTGGCAAACTGTAACCTGCCTGTTTTCCTTCATTCCAGTGACGAGAACGAATATGACTTTCTAAAGCTGACTTTGCTTTGAACAGGGCTCGACAAAAGGGGCATCGTTTGTGAGACTGGGCTGGCCCTACTGCACGGAACTGGCCTTTCCTTTCTCGAGCTCTAGTGTTTTGAAACCAGACCTGTACCACCCTCTTTTTCAGTCCAACCTCACGTGCAATGTGATCCAGCATTTTTCTGGTTGGATTGGAATCCAGCAGATATTTTTCATACAGTATTTCCAGCTGCTCAGGGGTGATTGTGGTCCTCAAACGTTTGTCACGATGTTGATCTTCACCACTATTTCCCCCCTCCTTTTCACTACAATTATTATCTTCTTTATCATCCATTTTCCTCTTCAGTGAACCAGAAACAGTTGCAGGGGTTGTTGTGTGGGACGATCCTGTTTGTGGTGGCATTTGAGCTAAAGGACCAGTAAGTAGCTGTCCTGTCATCAGTGGGTTGTTAGGGTCAAATATCATATAGGGCATATCCATAGGCCTTTCTAAAAACTGAGAATGGAGAAATTGGTTTTGAGCTGCTAGGAAATGCATGTGCTGGTGCTCCTGCCAAAGTTCCAGAGTTGGAAAGGCAACTGTACACTGATCACATTGGTATTGTAGCAACTGAGGAGGTAGACTGTTCTGGAGAGAAGTCATTGAGATTGGTAGTGGACTGGAAGGGACGGGTGTTGTTTGTGAGGCAGAGGGGGGCCTTCCAATAAGTTGGGATTGTTTGGGTGGCTGTGACTGAGAGGCTGAAGGCTGTGGATCTGAGGATGGTGTTGGTACAGGAAGGATGGATTTGGTGCTTTGAGAAGGAGGAGAGGTGTCACTCTGCTTTGGCTTTTCTGTGGGGTATTCAGGTTTAGGAGAAGTTTTTTCAGGCTCTGGTTTAGGGGAAGGGATCAGGGGAGTACTAGACCCAGAACCAGAACTTGCTGCAGTGACAGCTGAATTTTTGGCAGTGTCTGTTGGGCCAGATACCGTGCAATGTTTATACACTATTTGATCTGTGGCATCCATAGAGTCTTCGGTTTGGCTTTCATCTTGGGCATCATCATCTTCATCTTTATAACACTGTTTTTTCTGATGAGTAATCAAGTCAAAAATTCTAGGGAAAACCACACTGCACTTTTTACACTGGTATTGCATGTTGCTTGTTCTTATATATCGCTCATTTGTGAGTTCTCTCTTTTCATTATCTTTAGTTTCTGCTTGATTCTCATAACTCTTGCGAGCTTTCTGACGGGCATTCTGGAACCACACAACAATCACTCGGGTAGGTAGGTTGAGGACAGTGGAAAGCTGCTCAATTTCATCATCTTTTGGGTAAGCATTTGTGTCAAAAAAGTCTTGTAATACTCTAAGCTGGTAGTCGGTAAACCTAGTCCTAGAAGATCTTTTACTGAAAGATGCATCTGATTTGTAATGTTCTAAAGTGGTAGGCTGGGGATCAATTCTGATATCTTCCAATACAGTTATAGGAGGATTACTAAAATTGTATGGTGAATCCTTATTTCTTTGCCGTTCCTTAAAAAGTGTATTCCGAAACCAGTGTTTGATAACTTTTTGGGAGAGACCAGATTTTTCTGCCATTTCTTGGATCTGTTCTTCACTTGGAGAATTGTTGATATCAAAATAAGCCCTCAAGATTTTTAATTGATCATCTGTGATTCTTGTCCGTGGGCGTTTGAACTGAGAATGCCTCAAGAAATTTGGATCTAATCCAAGCTGCTGTTGGCAAAGCTGAGTTAGATCTGCAGAAAGGGTATCCATTTGTGGCAATTGAAGAGCAAGCTGAGGAGGTAGTGCAGGATGTTGGACTGGTTGCATCATAATGGGAGGGAAAAGGGGAAGGTCTAGAGAAACGGGCAGCTGGACCTGAGGAGGAGCAGAAGGTGGTGGAGGGGGTGGAGGAGGAGGAGGAGGAGGAGGAGGTGGTGGTGGAGGTGTAGGTGGTGGAGCCTGCAGGGGAGTAGGAGGCGTGTTCTGGATTTTCCCAGAACCAACAGAAGAAGGCTGGGAAGGGGCTGGAGGCAAGGGAGGTGGGGGTGGTGGGGGTGGTGGAGGTGGGGTCTCTGGAGAAGGAGGTGAAATTGGATAAAGCTTGTCATAAGCTTCTCTGTACTGCCGGGCAAATTTTTCTAGAGCTCCATAGGGAAAAAACTGGCCATGTACATGTTCTTGATGACTCTTTAAAATAAGAACATTGGAAAATAATTTGCCACATGTCCCACATTCCAGTTTATCAGTATTCTCCCCTTCTCCAGCTTTGTTCTTCTTCTGTACTTTCTGCCTATTTTCATTATATTGAATGACTAATTCAAAACCAAAGTTTTCTAACAAGGCTTTGGCAGCATTTCCTCTTGCCCCTGAAGCTATCCGGGGTGGAGGGATGGTTGGTTCTAAGGGTTTTTGTTTCTTCATGTCTTTGTTTTCCTTGAGTCCTTCATTTTCATTTGTAAATTCTTGCTTTGGCTTGTCTGGCTTCTCAGAAATCTCTTCTGTATCCTTATATGATGGCAAATCCTTCATTAATGGACAATCCACATTTCCAATACTGTTTTGCTCTTGTTTTAGCAACTTGGTCGTTTGCTGCTGTTGTTGCTGCTGCTGCTGCTGCTGCTGCTGCTGTTGCTGCTGCTGCTGCTGCTGCTGCTGTTGCTGTTGTTGTTGTTGCGGCTTTTGAGACTGAATTTGGGGCTGGGTAGCTTGGTATTGTTGTGCTTGTTGCTGTAATATCTGGAGTTGGGTTTGGCCTACATGATGCTGAGTTTGAATCTGCTGCTTCAAGTCTTCCAGCAAGGAACCGGCCATCCCTGCCATTCCCGGCATACCAAATGTGGCCGAGCCTGGCAAACCCAGATCAGGACTCAAGCTGAACTCTGTCCCAGGAATATAAAATGGAAAAAGGAACTGAGGTTGTTGGAACTGCAGCAGCGCTTCTGGCGTCATTGGGAAATGAGGCAGAAATGCTGGGTTTAAAAACTGAGGCTGAAAGAATGCAGCTTGCTGTTGTAACTCATGCTGTAATTGCATCTGAAGTTGTGCTGGTGACTGGGGTGGGTGATGTGGAGGTTGAGCAGAGATTAATTCAGAAGCTTGCTTTTTATTTAGTTCTTTGGCATCTAAATGGGTATCTTTGCTATTAACTGCTGGTAAGCTCATCGACTCTAACATCCCTTGTCCAGGACTATTAATGTTTGCAGCAATACTATTTCCACCGCTTATATTACCACTTGGTTCTAACTTGGCAGCTCTTGCCTTTGTCTGGTGAAGCACAGACCTCATGTGGATTTCCAATGTAGAACTTTGGCTATAAGCAACATTACAGATGCTGCACTTGTAGGGTTTGTTATCTGTGCTACTGTTAGTTTCTTGGGGAACAGGACTGGATGCTTCCTGTAAGACTTTTTTCAATTTATGTAAATGGGAAACTGAATTATAATGGACCAAGAGAATGTTCTTTTGTGTGAAAGACTCTTTACACACTGTACATTTATATGGGCGAGATGGATCTAGGAATTTTTCCATAGTAAAATTTGGCCCTTTTCTAAAAGGTAAAGTCCGCTTTGGTTCTGAGCCCATGTCATCTGGAATAGAACTACTATCACTTCCTACAGGGCTTGCTTTTCCCTCTTGGTCCATCTCATATTCTCTCTCTATCTCCTGTTCTAGGGCATGATCATCCTGTGCCATGTTTTCATTTTCTGCCCATAGTTCGCCATTAACAGGTAAAGATGCATACAATTGTTGAAGTTCACCTTCATTCAGTTCTGGGTGGCCTGCTTCCAAGTGTTTTTTAAGAGCCTGGAATGTACGGAAGCTACGCTGGCAGAGGCTACACATAGTTGCTGCCCGGATAGCATGATACTGGGAATGGATCTGAAGCTTCTGCATAGTCTTAAAAGCTAAACTACAATGGTTACAGCGGTACTTATAAACATGGCGATCCGATACAGAGAGCTGTTGCCTTTTCTGCTGTTCGTTTAATTGATCTTGTAGTGAGTCAGTAACCTTGACATCCTTGCTGCCATTCTTATTCCATTCTGGCATATCTGTGGACTCCTTAGGTGGCTTCTGTTCTTCAACCTTAATTTCCATTCCAGGCTTTGATTCCTCAAGGCCTGAGATGTTTTTATCATCTAAAGGACTTTCACCTGGACAAAAGAAGCAAAGAAAGGTCTTTCAGAGAAAAGTGTACAGAGTGAAAAGGGACATACATATACATATGCATTTATATTTTCTGAGGACAATGTTCATATTTTAAAAACATATTTATAGTTGACAACAAGGTATGCATGCAATTAAAAACTGTGTAATCCCTATGCTCTTGGGACTTTTTTAGACACTTCTACATTACTTTCCATTTGATACATCTCCTTGACTAGATTATAAGCTTCTGAAAGGCAAGGGCCATTTTTGATTCATTTTTGTGTTTTTTTTGGAGTATAACTGAATGCCTGGTACAATGCATGACCAAAAAATAGTTATTGGAATTAAAGCATACGTTAAAAGCATAACATTAACATTAAAGCATATTCACAAAATTATTTGGATAACAAAAATAACTGATATTTATCGTGTGCTTTACAATTCACAAAGCATTGTCCATCTATTATCCCATTTGAACCACATAATAATTCTGTGCATGTATATCACAATTATATAAAAAAAACAAGTATAAAAGACATCCTGAAAGCTGAGTCCACCAAGAGCAAAAGCAAGTCCTCTTTTACACTTTTGGATACAATAGCACTCTAGAAATATTTTGGAAAACATGACCCTAAATAATATTTTTTTCCTTCCCCTACCTCCTTTGTCTACTAACAATATTATTAGTACATTTAAAAGGGAAAAAAAAAAGAAGGAAGGATTCCCTTTTTCCAGATTTTGCAAGCCTTGTAAAGAGACTTGCCTACCTGAATATTTCCCAGATCCCTCAGTTATAATGGTTGCAGGTGTATCACGCTCTGATTTCTCAGTGGTGGCTGTTGGCAGTAGCATACTATTAGGCATCATCACATCAGGGACAGGAACCTTTAGGAATCAAAGAGACAGATAGTAGATTCACCAAAGAAATGGCATGGCTTACAAATAAGCCACATTGTATTGGTTTTTTGGAAGCATACTTCTGCTTCATGATATTCTAAACAAAACATAAGCATTTTATATATGTCAGTGCTTTCTTTTTCACATTTCAATCAATGCTGTAGAAATACTGTATTAATCTCATTTTTCTGCTGTTGTTTTGGATAACTTCTTTTTTAAAAAATATGTTGGTTTTCTAATGAAAGCAAGGAAAATTTGAAAATCATAGGGCCCAGATTAGTGATTTGATTAAATACTGTAGATATAAGCATAAATAAAAGACCATAAAGTACATACTAAGTAATGAATTATGTCTTATATCATGTTTGTTTTTCATCTAAGAGTAAAAAAGAGCTACCTGGTCCTGACTATGACCTTTTAACAAAATCTATGGAAATTTCAACAAATCAAAATAAATTAGCTTTTAAGTACAAATAAATATAAATTTCATAGTGATACCTTTAGATACATTCTGTCAAACATGCATCAATATTTTGTATTCTTACTGTCATAAGCAGCTTCTCCACACAATCAGGAGACACACTGTGCAAATGGGTCAAATGAAGCTGGAGATGCATTTTGTTGCTGAGGACGTCCTGGCAGAGGGGACAGCAGATGACAGGCTGCATTGAATGCTGTGACAGGACATGCATCTGGATACGATTTGGGTCCCTACTATTGTAGTTACAATAAGGACATTGATAGAACTGAAAAATATTGAATAGACATGACATCTATTAGTCCATGTATTTTAATGACTCAATAATATTAAAATAATACCAATAATCAATTATGACTTGTATTTTGCCAATCACAATGTTTACATACATTTCAGCAGCATAGTACTTTTTGTTCTCTAAAACTACAGAACAAAACAAAAAAATACATTTTTTTTCTTTTATGGTAAAAATTAATATGTTTTAACCACAAAAATAACAAGAAAGATTTTCAAGGCAAGGGAATTACTTTATTTACCTGCTCATGACAAAACTTATTGTCCTCAGTGGATTTTGATCTTTTGGCTGCACCATCCTCTTCTTTTGCCTGCAGGAGTTGCTGTGTCCCTACGGCCACATTGGCTTTCAACTCTTTTTCTGGAGTGATTATTCCTGTTGCTAAAACACAATTTAACAACAACATAAAGAAGACCAACAATATTAAAGTCTAAAAATACACATTGAAAAATAGTTTATTATTATCAGTTTCTCTCTCTCCCTCCCTCCCCTCTTCTCTCTTTCTCTCTCTTATTTCCCATCAAAAGTAGGCAATTTAAAAAAAAATGCAAAATGCTGTTCTGAAAATGCAAGATCACACTTCTTTTTTGTCCACTAGCTAAGTGGACTCTATAAATACATTTAAAAATGTACTCCTGTCTCATGTTTAGATAACCTTAGGTTGCCTTGAAAGATTAATCAATAACATGCTCTCACCAGCATCTCAGTCAGAATTTCTATATTGCATTAAAACAAATCAACTTTTCACTCATAAATCCTTACTTCACAAAATAATTAATTTACTAATGTTTAATTACCTTCCTCTTTTCTAAAATGCCATGGCACTGAAATGATTGCAATATTCTGAGAAGCGCTGACTAGTCACAACTGCAAAGCTAAAGCATTTTTAAGTGGTGAAATGTAGGATTTAAAAATTAACCATACATTACATATCTGCTGAGATTAGCAATTTGCTTTGGCTTTCAGTGTTTACTTTGTGTGTTTTACACATATTATTGTAGCCCAGATCCTAAGAATATAATTGTTTTCTGAAGATGATTCTAGTATTCAGTGTTAAATACTGTATTTTAAATTATGCCTGGATGAGCTATGCAATGTGGACAAGGCTTGGACACATCAAAGGAAAGAGTGCAATTCTAATTTCCCAGTCCAACAGAAAATTCTTTCCACCGTCAATTTGCCAGATAATCTCTTCTGCTAGGCTAGATATTACAACAGCATTGGGTAGGCATGTCACATACATCTCACGACAAACACAAAACCTCATTTACCAACCATTCCAATCTCATCATAGTGCGGCATCATCTGACCTTTTTTCTGCTGTTTATTATGAGTATTTCTAATTTTAACTTTCAATTTTCACCATCTTCCAGTCAATTTGCAACTAAATTATTTCCAGGGTGAGGACACTATCACTGGACAACTGGGTGCAAATACATCTTGAAATGCAATGAAGCTAAACCATTGATTGCTATCAGACCCAACGTAAATATATGGTCCAGGGGTAATCTGATTGTATGCTGTGCATGAAGATTTATCTTGATTTTTTTCAATCCACATACGGTTCATATAAATGAACAAATTGCACCTCATTGCACAATAACCTAGTTTTAATTTAAAAATAAGGTCAGGGATGTTATGGAAACAAAGTAAAGATGAATAAAGAAACTGCATTTTTTTCTCTTATAGGGAAAAATATATGTTTTATACCACATAAAAGAGAAATTTTAGATTCAGAAAGCTTATGTTAAGATTCAGAAAGTTAAGTTAACAAAAAGCTAAGCTAAGTTAAAATGAAATGAGAAGACCAAAATTAATATAAATATATGAAATGGGAATAGTGAAAATTGGTGAACAAAAAATATTTTTCTCTTGGTTACTGATTTACATAGAATCAAAGTCCATTTTCCAACAAAATATACTGATTAGCATCTCTAATATTATGATTCCTCATTTTTCTTCAAAATAGTTACTAGCATATGAAACACACTAAGTTATGTTAGAGATTTTCTCTGTTTTATAACCAATTTATCAAATTTCTATTTGAATGAGATTATTACAAAGTTTCACTGTATCAATAAAGTTTTTTCCCAAAACAATTGATATTCAAAACCATAATACAACTATGAAACCCATCTTTTGTAATTATTTATAGCAACAGTTTCTAAACTATTGTTTCTCATAACAGAATATAGTTTGTTTTGTTATTTTAAAAGCCTTAAAGAAAAGGGTTGTGGAAATCAAATAACAGTTTATGTTTATGAATATGCTACTTTGAAAGATTCAGACAAATGGACTTGTTATTATTCATCACTCCATCACTTTTATTTCCTGCTGTCAGAGGTCTATCAGTTCACTATTCTTGTATATCTTAAAATTCTTTTATTTTAAAGATTATCCCACTAAGGAATGAGGATATTTCTCCCTCACATTCATGCTGTATTCCCATGTCTTTTTGGTTGAGTATATAGCAGAACTACTTACATTATCAAAATATTAGATTGGGCGCACCCATTCATACATTGACTGGTAAACAGTCAACTGTAAGAGTTGGGAATGACTTTACATGACTTTGTTGTTTGTTATATATTTGAAAAAAAATTCATATTTTAATTAATTTTAAAATGTGAAAAATATAATTGTTTTATTATTTATTTAAGTGTCATATAATATTAAAATATAAATTAAAAATAATATAACTCTGATGCAATATCCTTTAGGCTATATTTAATTCCCTTACTATACATAAAATTCACCCTAGACATTGACTGGGCTAGTTAGCTCTATTGGATCACTGTGATCATGAGAGCCAAATTCTTCACATAGACAAGTTAATTTTATATCACAAAAAACTTACATAATAACTACAGACTGTACCCTTCCTCTTGAACAGTCATAATGGCCAGAAAGGAGAATATGGAATAATGCATGATAGGAAGGTTTAATATATATGGCTGCTGGGGTGGGGGTAATTAGGGAGCTACTAGAAGTACTTGTTATATTGATAGGAAGTCATCTGTATTATCTTCAAAGACCACATTAAAAATATTTATATTGGCTTGTCATTTGATTTTGCAAAGCATTCACATTCTGCTTAATGAAATGGCATGCAGTGGTTAGAATATGATTAAGAAATAGAGAAGGGTTTTAGCACTTTACTCTTTTGTTGAGTAACTGTGACCCTTAAATATTTTATATTAATAGTACAATAACTAAGTTGAGGCAACTGAACTAGCCCAGCTATAATGTCCCTTCTAGCTATAGGTCCTATGATCCTATGACCTATGAGATTTGAGAAGACACTAAAAGAATTATGTCATTATGCACAATTTAATTATATAACTTATAACTTAATAGACACTTTGGCATCCTAGGCAATATTCCAAAATAGAGTAATCTTATATTTTAAAAGATATCATGATTTTTAAAAAGAAATGCAACTCAATATATTTATGATTTTTAAAAGGTTAAGCCTAATTATAAATAAGCACTATAAAATAGACTAGTAAATGATTATCTGTCAGTTATGAGATTATTTAATTTGTATAAGATTACTAATGTGAAAATGCCATAATTCATTACAGTTCAAATTCTGTCTTGTTAATAATTCTCCTAAAATATAGGTCTAAAATGTTTCACGTTCATAATAAGTGAGGAAAATCCAATAAACCACATGTACTAACAAAACAAACCTTGAAAAAAAATAAACCCAAACACTAGGTTATTATTTATGAATCAATGTATCTGATAAAGTTTACATAATTTAAGACTTTAGATATAACAGAGGATGTTATTCTACTCCAAATAATTCTAAAATTATTATTACTAGTACAGTATTCTAATTAGACTAGAATGAAAGGATAATTTTAATTGCAATAATGAAGGTTAATTTCCATCTTTCCTCATGTTTACTACCTTATTAAAAACTGGTCCCCTTAGCCATGGCAGAGACATATTACATTTTCAATGCAAATGTATTAATCTGGATAAACTCCATATTAATTCTTGCACTGCATAGAGCTGTAATTTGGATTATAATTAATCTAAAGTGGCACTAGATTTAAATGACAATATAAATGAGGCATTAGGAGGCTTTTCTATTATGAATGAATATTCAACAAATATAACTTGCATATTGCCAAGTGTGGTTTTGGAAGCTCTAGTTTTTCAGATAAAGTAAAGAACATAGCACAAGAACTTACACAAACACACTGTTACTAAACATATGTTAATCTTTCCTGTTTAACAAATTCTACATGAAAGAAGAGACATACTATTTTCTTGTTAACTTACTAAGGCTGAGATTACTTAAAAAAAAAAATCTTGATATTTCTTTGGAAAGATTTGAAACCCTGAATTAGAAAAATGTCCTGATTGACATAAAATTATAATACATAGTTATGTATTTATTAGAAATATTTGCTAGGTAAAAATTCATCCCATGGTAAGAATTTTATATCCACAAAGACTCAATTTAGAAAGCAGAAAATTTTACCACAAGTGCAGTTTAAGAATTGTAACAAGAACTCCTCTTGTGGGTAGTTATCAGGTGCCAAGAACAATTATTTTGCATATCAGGGATTGCTCTTAGCTGATTTTTATTTTCAATCAACTTCAAACTCTATAGGTATGTTAAGAGTATATAATGAGTTCTATTCTCTGAACTTCTTAAATTACTTTTGTATAGTAAAATTAGGCACATGATGAAAATTATGGCTACTCTTCAGGGCCCTAGGACACGGTATCTTTTACAGAATACTAAATAATGCTTTTGTCTATAGATTCCAGCAAACTTTATCATTGGAACCCAAGGCAATTTTATCCTCAGTGTTAAGTATGGGTACTGGTTTCCTAGAAAACAGCTTTCTTTCTTCAAAACTGGATCTAAACCATTTTTCACTTTTAAACCAGTGGAAGATTTATATAGTCCAAAATAAACTATTGTATCATTGATGAATACTTATTGTATTGTTAGTGTTATTAAGCTTCTCGATAAGTATTCATCAATGATACAGTTAAAAGACTAAGGGAGACTTTCTGTATAGTCTATGTGTAGTAAATGTCAGAATTCAAACAGATCTTTTCAGGATTAAGAGGGCCTGAACTCAAATCCAGCTTGTGGAACTTCTGCTACTTGTTTAATTTAATTTCTTAGGGTCTGATTTACTTCTTGCTCTCAATCTTCTGTTTTCACATGATCTCTTTAATGATGAGCCTTGTGATGCTTAGAGAGTATGTTTCCAAAGGTATATATATACACATGCAATGGTGTATACAATGTAGATATTGTATTCATATATATTGTACATACATAAAATGGTCACATTAATATTGGAAAAATAATTGCTACCTTTTTAAAGAAACAGTAATATAACACTCAACATTATCTCATCATTAGGAACTTCAGAGTCTCTGCCAATAATGTGCTCATAAACAAGACTATTAATGTGTCATATTTGGTAGTTCACAAAATAGTTTTTGTTTTACTAGCATTCTTAAATTGAAGCCAATAAGATCTAATTGAAGTTATAGCTACACATTATAATATGTCCACAAGTAAATTTAAAAGAAGCTTTCTTCACTGCCTCCTGAAGTAAATTTAGCTTGCAATGGAAAGTCTATCAAATAATTTTTGACGCCTATCTCCAAACTTAAATCTGAATTATAAATATGGGTTAATTTGGGTTTAAGTCAACTTGTAGTTAAGATGATTTTTTTGTGAATTATAGTGAATCATTACAGTGAATACAAGCTTCTTTATATGCAGTTGTCACTGGGACACAAGGAGAAGAGAAATGATTACCTAACAATAGTAGGCTTGCATCCACTTCACTCCTTCTTCAGCTTCATTGAAGCTAACATAATGTAACTTGGTCTAGCACAAACCCAAAGTAGCCAATGTAATATTCATTGCAACCATGGATCTCCATCTCATACATAAAAAAGCATGGATGAAGTTATATAATTGCCAAATCAAACAGAGAAAAAAACCTTAGGTATCTAAGGCAGAAGCTGGCCTGGGGTTTGTTTGTGCACCAGTAAATGTCATGACATGAAGGGTTTGTTTTCAAAGACAGTAGCTTTCATTACTGGGATTTGTCTATTCAAGGAGATCAAAATTACCTAACTCCTAATCCGTTTTCAATGATATTTCCTCTTACTTAGGCTGAATCATCTGTAAACTTTTTCCACTGGATTTGATGTATTTTGTTTGAAATGCCTCAAATAAATGCCCTTGAAAAGGGCAAATTCTTGAGCATAACTTGTCAGACAGAAAAGGAAAAAACCCCAACATAATCTTAGGGTTATAAGGGCGGAGGACATATGATTGCAGGACAAAAATTCAAGTGGTATCTAATCCTATGCTTATGAAAAATTAATATGCCATCAGAGGAATCACAAGTACAGCTAAGATTAATGAAAGACGCTTAAAAAATTACAAGCACACAAACTGATTTGATTAAAAAATAATCTCACTGGCCGTCCTGTAATATTCTTCAACTTATCCACATCTATTCTGTCAGATGGTTATGATTAAAAATAGGTCAATGGGAGGCTACTGATAGAAATCACATGCAAAATACACATGCAATGAATAGCAGTGGGGATGTCCAGACAGTTTAAAATGAAAGAAGCTTTTATTAAGTCTTAAAGAAAAGAGAAGGAAGAGAAGGAATGATACTGGAGATGGGAGTCTGAAAAATTCTAGCATCTTACCAGGATCATGACTAGCTTTTTTGCCTTCAGTGCTGTCTTTCTCACTTGTGTCTTTATCATCATCAGCAACCAGAGAAGTAGGTTTAATGGTTGCTTCTGGCTCTTCACCTTGTTCTTCTGTTAAGAAAAGAAAAAAAAAATTGTCAATACTTTAGGAAACAGTTGATATCACTCAAGAGCCAGTGTATTCCATCAAATAAGAGAGACACATTTAAAGATTTTATGTGAATTTTAAATCATTTGTAAGAATTCATATTCAACTAAGAAGTTATAAACATTTCTTTAGTAAGGCATTCTGAAACTGGCAATGTGGATTCACATCTAAAGGGATTCATTTTATAGTCATTGACTAGAAGTGATCAGTAATTTTTTTTAAGCCCACAGAGAGGCAAATAAAAGAAAACATAAAACATATATAACCTCAGAATTGAAAGTCACATAAGGTAGAACCTTAAATCCTTCAGATATAACATTCTCTTAGAATCTTTGAATGTCAAGTCTTTGAAAGCCTAATAATTATAAAATGCCACAACCAGGCCTCCTTATCCCAGAAGGTGGGTATAATTCCCTTCCCCTTATCACCAACAGTGTAAAAAATGTCCCACTGTATTTGATGATGGACAAAAGACTTTAGTTGTGCTGAAGAGCTGACAATTCCCTTCTCTAGGGGGAGCTCTTCCTGGTAAGGGACCTAGAATGGTACATTGCTTCAGAGAGAACAGCATCCTCCACACCTCACTTACGTGTTCACACCAGTTAGATTACATGGAAATCTTCACAGTAACTCAACCCTATTTAATTATTCTGTAAATCTTAGCTATGCTGCTGCTGGTGGATTAATCTGTTTATGCAGTTAGCTTCTATGCTGGGGCTGTGTAGCACTAATCCGTGAAAGACCCACTGTTCTCTTTCATCCTGTGATCATTTGTCTCTCACTGTGCTGATGTCACATTTTAATGAATTTTTAGCAATCTGAGTAATGCCAGATAACCAGACTTGCAACTCCCCACAGCATGGCATGCTGTTTTCATTGCAGCACAAAAAATAAAAATCATATTTCCCCATTCAGGTAGGAATTACATAAATTAGGAGAAGAAGGTAAAATGGGATTTGAAGCACCAGGCTGCTCAATTTCATAAAATCTTTAATGACCATATAAATTAACCCTGGAAAGGCAAAAGGTCACAGACACACATTTGCATACACTCCTCTTATTTGCTTTTGATAAGCACAGCTTTTATGCAGAGAACATGATACAATTAACCCTTCAGTAACCATACAAAATGCCTGGCTACCGACATTTTAAGTGTCAAGCATTAACTGAAAATTACACACTGCATAAAATTTTCATTGCAAATGCTATAGTGATTGAAAGGGGAAATCGTGGCCCTCTCCACACCCCATGTTTTATTAATAACATTCTGACAGCAGAATGAAATATCCTCTGTCATATGTAGCAGCTGAGCACAAAAAAATTGCTACTTAGTGCCTCACTTGCCAACCATGCCCTGCCCCTGAGTAAGCAGAACAACAATGGAGGAGGCCCCTGCCTCCAGGAGCACATCTAAAAGTTATGTGCAAAAAAAGCATTTAGTGAATTTTAAATTAAACAGTTTGTTTGCTACAGCTGCAAACCTTTTGCTGAGAACACGCCATAGATCAAGTAATGGTGCATGTTTACGGTTCAGACTGTGTACACAAAAAGCGGTATAAGCTCCAGTTTGGGTGGCCAAAAGGCACTCAGTCAGAGGTAAACAGCCCTGGTAGGCAAATGCATATACGGAAATTACCTTGAGAAGGGGGGTTGAAAGGAGAGAGATGGGGAGGGAAACACTTTGCTGTTTTAGCCTGTTTTTCCCCCTCAGTGATGATTGCTAATCAAACACGGTAGGGTCCCTTGTCACAGCTGGAAGGGAGGCTGTATTTGTAAGGGTGACGGGGAGCACAGTTTGGGATGCTGTGTCGCTGTGATCATGACTGGATTGGGTTATGTTAATGGCAAGTGCACCCACGTGAAGCTCACATTCAGTGTCAGGCCCTAGGGCCCAAGACAGCCTATGGCAATTATTTCTCGACTCATCCTTCCGAATGGACACAGAGCTTCTTTTCGTAGATTTACTGGACCTTTTCCCCAGGGCTGGAAAATAAAGTGTCAAAGGGCTACTGAGTGTCCTTATCTTGAGGGGACATAAAATTGTAAGGGCTATCACAGCACACATTAATAAAACATTGTGCGTCACCAGAAGAAAAAGAAAATTATGAAGCTACTAAAAAAAGCTACAGTGTAATCTGGGTCTCATCAGGACATTTTTCTCCTTTCTTCCCCCCCCTTTTTTTTTTTTGCAGGGTGCTCTCCTGTTTTCCTGGTATGTGCTTTAAGTGTGAGAGAAATTCCCAGACATGTTCTCCTATACATCATCGTGGTGTCTGACCTCAGCCTGACCCTGGCAACAGTTTGAGAAATCTGAATGCGAACAAAGACTCTGTGTCAGCAGCAGGGAGAGATTGTGGGATAGACTTTCCCCATCAACTTAATCGCAAACAGCAGTTCTGAGGCCATAACTTTGCAGGACTCTTCCAAGCCACTAACATATAACCTTCGGAGGTGAAGTTGTCCCCTGCCCCCAACCCTCATCACCCCTTCTGTGATTTTTTTTCCCCAATCCTCTGGTACTTCCTTTGATGTAGCCAGGCAATTAGCTCTAAAGTTCAAGCAAGGCAGGCTTATTTTATGGTTTGGAAGGTGAGAGCTGTTTATTGCAGGTAGGCTCTTTGGGGCCATAAAACAGGGCAAATTTTTAATCGAGCAAAAAAAAAAAAAAAAAAAACCAGAGCAAAAACATACATCTCATAAAAACTATTATCATAGTAATGCAAAGATGAAACCTACTACTTAGACTTTTGGGGCCCCTTGTGTACACACACACACACACACACACACACACACACCCACCTATACATACACATACATATATATTCATATATTCAATATATTCATATATATATATTCCTCTAGTAGCCAATAAATAGCATATAAATATATATACAATGATATATAGCTAATAAACAGTGAATATATAAATGTGTTTTGCATATAATTAAAATACATAATATATGTATTTTTTACTCCTCAAAAAGTATGATTAATAAAAATATTGATACATTTATTAATAAGTACAAGAACTATCTTGGTGGTCATATTTGGGAATGTTATCTATTTGAAAGTTAGAAGTGGCTCACTTATATTCCTCTAGCCAACAAGCACCAAACAAATAAAATCATCTACCAAAGTAGTTCTTGTGTTTACTAATACATTTATTAATATGTTTTTATTAATCATACTTTTTTCTGAGGGACAAGGTAGAATATCATTTCATCTTTGCTTCCTGTGTGAAATGCATGGAGTGCTTACTGCTTCCCACATTAAGCAACCATAAAATATGTACACAGAATTTAGGAAACATACTTATAATCCATATATATATATATAATATTTTCTTTAACAGTTTTGTTTGCAAAAACTATCAAAGATATCTTTTTAAAAATAAAAAATTATATATTCATATGCTATATCTAAAAGTTATTAAGTTTCATCAGTGCTTCATAAATAAATGACAAACCATAAAAAGTTTTTCAGGTTAAAATAGAGAAGACAAAATCTCAAGGTTTTTAATAATGAGAAAAGTAAAAAAAAATCACTAAGTCAACAAAGTTTATGAAATTAAAACACCAAAGGTAGTCTCTTCTATAGAACACTCAACTTATTCATTACTAACTTTAGAAGAAAAAAATTTAGCATGATTTATTCAGGTTTTCTCATTTAAAACCAGTGATGGATGAATAACTACTCTTCATTGACCTGTAATTCATAGCCATTTATGCAAACCAGCAGTGGTACTTTGGACTTTTTTTTTTTTCCTGGCCGTTTAGGCTCTCTTCCTTCTTTGATGATAAGCCTCTGATCTGAGCCTCAGCTGACTGTGACAGCTTGCCTCCTATTGCTTTAATATACAACTGGGTTTGGGCAACATTAATCCTGATTCTCCTAAGAAAAGCATTGTGAATTTTTTAAAGCCCATGGTGTGTACATTTGAAGAGGAAGCTGGGAATAGTAACTTATACCACTGAGTTCTTTTCTGAGGAAAATGGGAGAAAAGAGTTCTTATAGTTCTCCAAAAAAGGGATTAATTCAATGTAAGTAGAGTCTGTGATATCTAATATGGTTAGGAATGAATAAGTTGTTTTAGTTAACAGAGAGATATATCCTTATCATTGATGAATTACCAAAATAAATTTGTGTGTGTGTCTCTCTCTATATATGTTTATCTAGATATACATACATGTATATCTACATATTACACTAAAATGCTAAACTTTAAAGCAATTCCAGGAATCTTTTCAGGATTTGGCAATGTTCCAGTGCCATCATTATGAACTTCAGTTATCTATGAGAAAATGAGATAATTATTGTGGAAGCATTTTGTAGAATTGTCAAATGCTATGCGAAAGTAAGTTATTTGTTATGATTTTATGCTTAAATATGTAGGTAGTATAGATGAGTGGATTGATATATATTTAGCTTTTAAAAACAAATCTCTGATGGCAACTCATTTACTTGCATAAAAGTGTGAAAGAGCTGATTATTGGAGATTTCTGTCTGATGGAATGTCAGATATTCCAGCTTTTTAGTCCTGTTCATTATGCCAAGTACAGTTTCCTTCCTGCTCTGCTATCTACTTCCTTCTTAAACTTAAAAGTGAGACAGGATTGTAAATTTCTATTAATATGTAAATCCAGGACCTACTCCCATTTAATTTTTCCTTATAGTAAAGTAAATCTTTGGTTAGGAGAGGAGATTATTTACAATTTTCTTATTTTGGGAACTTTGAAAGACGATGGGAAACAATTTTGCAGTAGACCCATCTAAGATTGAGAACACGTAAGATGTCTACCCAAGAATAAGGAAACATTTTGGCAGATAGTACCACAATGTGATTCTAACTTTTGTCTCCTTTTGTTCAAACTGCTTCTTCCATATTGTTTTCTCTACAAAAGCCTCCTGGATTGCTGTTAATGAATCATTGACAATCAGGTTTTTCCTAAGAAATCTCTGAATAGGTCTGCTTATATATAATACCCTCTCTAGTTCCATATAGGCAGGGGAAAATTGCACTGAGAATACCACATGCCCTAATGTAAATGTTTAGGCCAAAGCAAAGATTAACTTCATATACAAAATTTCTTTAGGAAGGACATTCTTTGACTTTATTTTCAAGAGATGGTTTTACCTGCAAAAAATTGGAATCATTTTAAGGACTGGAAAGGATTGGGGAAATCATTCATTCTACCTGTTTATGTTATAGATGAAAATTAAGTGTTTTGTCCAAAAAGTTATACAGCCAAGTAAATGACACCATAAGAAAGAACTAGAATCCAGATTCCCTGATTGCAAATCCATTGCTGTTATTACTACAGCATGCTGCATTTCACATATATATTTTATAGTTAGAAATTCCTTTTTCTAATCATTGTCCATACTATATCATTCTCATCCTCATTTTGTAAATCTGAAAAACAAAACCATGTTAATATAATAGAAACAAATGGACAAATCATTGCTGAGGATGTATAAGCTTTCAGATGATTCACTTGGCCATGCTATAGCAAAAATCACGGACAAAGAATTTATAAATAATCATATAATAATCTGAAATATTGCTCAGCTGTTATTTCTAAGATAAATACAATTCAATTTATCAAATATTTATCAAGCACCTACTATGGGCAATGCATAGTGCTAGGCTTTGGGGATATAAGATTGATAATAAAAGGGATTGATACCTACAAGGATTTACATTTTACTGAGAAAATACATCATGCACACAAGTAAATACAAAATCATTTCAAGAAGAAGAGAATACTAATAATCCATCAAAATAAATCTAGACATTCTCTAAGACAAAGAAGCTTTTGGTGTTATCAACATGATACCTAAATAGTTTAATGAAAAAGAAAAGTAATCAAATCACTTAAGTAGCGTGATAAAATAGAGAGGACACAAAGATATTTACTAGCTATGTGATCTTACACAAGTCCCTTGGCCTCTATTAGGGAGCTGGACTCAACTTAATTTTTCATCCTTCAAAGTTCCCAAAATGAGAGTGATCCCATACAGTTCTACTTCTAATTGTCTATGTGTTATTTAGTTCAAATTAGACAAATAATCTGGCTCACTGATGCTTTTTGGACTGAATTCTATCTAAAACTGTTAAATCCAGCTATTCAATACAATGATTCAACAAAGAAAGATAGTGAGTATAATCCTGGTATAGCAGTATGGTAGTGGATATACTAGGAAAAGAGTTGGGTGGAGCAAATTAAGTATGCGTTCAAATTCTACCTCTGATATCTTTTGACAGCATAAGTAGTGACTCAACCTTTCAATGCTTTAAAGACCATAAAAGTTTAAAACTCTCAGTTGTAAAAGTACAGATCTGCATTGTACGGGGAGTTTCTTCATCTAGGAATCGTTTATATCAGTAACAATCACAGGCCCAGTCCCAAGCCAATTCAACACATTTTGGCTAATTTTCTGTATTTAAGGAACTTTACCCAGGAATAGGATACAAGGAGAATCTACTACCTGCCTTTATGGGACTGGCAGTTTAGAAGGAATACTGATAACTAGAGTATAAACGACAACACACTAAGTGCACAGCTAAGGCAGAAAAATAACATTTCCTTTCTTTCATTTATTTAATTATTTATTTTGCAAGGCATTTGGGGTTAAGTGACTTGCCCAGTATCACACAGCTTATAAGTGTCAAGTATATGAGGCCAGATTCCTGACTTCAAGGTTGGTACTCTATCCACCAGGCCTCATAGCTACCCTCTGTATTCCTTTTGAAAAGATATTACATAAGCTATACATTATATATTTATTTTTAATTTTCATATATTCATAGTGATCTGAGCAGTGCCAGGTAATATAATCATTACCTAAAAATTAGTCTCATTTAATACAGCTTGAAGATATTCAGGAAAAATAACGCTAACAATGATCTCTGTCTCACCCAAAATATGAACTGGCAAAAGACAATGAATTACCTGCAGTTGGTCGCAAATGCGGCTCTGTTAGATCATCCTCACAGACTCGGGCTCCCAAAGATGCAGTTTCTGAAGAGAAAGGACATCATAGCATTAATCAATCATTTTCACATTTGCTGAAAAGCCAAGTCATTAAAAAAAATGCTATTTTTGAGGACTCAAGCTCAGAAAAGAGTTCTACATAAGAAGTACGATCAATCAATATTTATTAAATGCCTACTATCTATGAGGCACTGTACTAATCATCACAGTGTAGATTGTTAAAACTAGAGAATTCCTGCCATTGTAATGCATACTGTTTTTCAAAGTGAGCCCACTGAATGATTATATTAGACTCTCTATGGTGCATAACCTTCAGCAAAAAAATAAATATATAGTTTGATATAAATAAGTTTGATGAGGTTAACTCTCATTTTCAGGTTGGATTTTTTTAAAATTTAGTCTTCCAAGTATCAGATAAAGTCCTCAGAAAGGCCGCAACAACTTACAGATCTCATGTGTGGTTTGGGGGAATATGGGTCAAAATGAAATTGTCATAATTTATCCCTTTTCTATTTTGCCAGGAGTTCAACAGACGCTCAACATATGCTACTTTATATAACAGATCAGAGTTGAGCACCAGGAATTTGGGATGGAAACTTTCTTAAGAGGGCTGAGAGATTAAGGTCAAGGGTGAATGAAGGAACAACTATAGAATAAGAATGAAGCTAGTCTCTGAACTACTAAATGAAGAGCTAGCCAACCCAAATCATCCAAAAATGAGATTACAGATGGAAATGAGTATCAAACCAAGATAGGCATGCAATAGAAAGACAGTATTAGGACAACACTATCAAACTGCAAATGTCCACATACTTTTTGCTTCATAAGGAAAAACTGACACTTTACCCTATTCACAATTTAAAGCTTTTCTAAATTCAGACCTAGTTATAGGTCTCATAAAGTTTCATGGAGTACTATGAAAATGTGTTCTAAAAAATTGCTTTTGCATCCGAATCTTAGGGCAACTAAGAAATAGTGAGTTGAAAGGTATGTATGTCACAATTAAAGACCAAACGCTGGTTAATTTACACAGCATGGAAGAATGATTATGATATTCATGAATTATGTTTCTGTTTATATTTTTATTCCCAAAACTAATTGTTTATTTAATTAAGTTGTGTCTTGAGTTTAGGTCATTAGTACATAAAAGCTGTTTGTATTACATGAGTATTGCGTTTCAGAGTCAAGTCAGTATCATCAAATAGTTTCATGTGGTAATGATTCCGATCAAGGCTGAAGGCTTTAATTAAACAAGCAATCTTCAAAATAGGGGATACACAAAGACACATTTATTTAATTTACTAATTGTTGTTCCTGCTGTGAACATTAACTTTTAGTCTTGTAATACACATAAATGTACATACACACACACACACACACACACACACACACACACCCCACAAATACAGTTTTAAGAAATAAAAAGCAGCAAATGAAAGTTAAAGTATAACAAATTCTTCCATCAAATATGTCTTTATTCCTAGATCCTCATATGTAATAATTTCAAATTAATCGTTAAATAAGAAAACATTAATTTATTATTTTATAACACAATATCTTCAATAACTATTAAATTGTATCACAAAGAGAAGGAGCTATTCAATTCTAAGAGCAGAAATGGTTAAAAGGGAATTAGATCCCAAGATCATATTCTCAGTGATTTATATTTAGTAGAAGTTGTCTGTTTCAACTTTTCTATTTCAGAGATGAGAAAATTAAAGTTAAATGACTTGTCCAAGGTCAAACAGATGTTAAGAATAAGAGCCAGATTTTAACCCAAGTTCTATGACTTATAAATCAATGTTCTTTCTAGTATACTATATGATTTAGAATGTAAGTAGGGAAACAGTACACCCTAGTAGGGCAGCTAAGGTAGAATGGCAGGTCTAGAGTCAGGAAGATTTATCTTCCTAAATTCAAATCTAACCTCAGACACTCACTAGCTTGACCTTGAACAAGTCACTTGATCCTGTTTGCCTCAGTTCTCTATCTCTAAAATGAGATGAAGAAGGAAATAACAAACTACTCCAGGTATCTCTACCCAGAAAATCTCAAATGGGGTCATAAAGAGTTGAATCCTCCTGAGCAGCAATACCCTACCATATAACTGATCTAGATCAATTCAAATTACCTGACAGAGTTGAATTATGTACTAGAGTACTGAAAACAAATAAGTATGATCAGTAAGATTTATTTAATAGATTCTATAAGATACTGGAAAAAAACAGATGTGGCTCAAGACTAAAGGATATTATCGAAGTTTTCAATAAGAAAGAAGAAAATGGAGCTTTTTAACTATATGGATCAATAAGAGTAGCTTTGATTCCTGAAAAAATGTTAGAAATATTAATCACCTGAAAAGGGAAATGTTGATCACAAGTAACTTGCATGACTTTATCAAGACTAGTTTGTGATATATTTTCTTTCCTTATTTGCTGGATTTTAGCGCTTTCCCTCTATTATTTTCTATTTATCCACTATATAGCTTGAAGTTGTGTGTGTGTGTGTGTGTGTGTGTGTGTGTGTGTGTGTGTGTTGTGTGTAGTATGTTGTCTCCCCCCAATTAAATTTTTATTTCCCTCAGGACCAAGATCATCTTCTGCCTCTTTTTGGGTATATGCCCAAAACTTGGCACAGTGCCTGGAACATAGTAGATGCTTTGTAATTGTTTATTGGTTGGTTGATACTACACTGATAGATTAGGAGACTATTGCAGCTATACCTTGAATAGGGTTTAAAAAAGTATTTTATAATGTCAATATCTATCACATTATTGTCATAGACATAATATGGGACTAGAAAATGGTATCATTGTGTAAATTCAATGACTAATTGAATGGCAGGCCCCAAAAATTATCATTAATTTTTCAAGCTCAGTTTGGTCTTTAATGGTGTGTGACAGCAATGAACTTGTGTTATGCTAGTTTAATCTTAGGCCTGAGACAAGGGTGTGGTGGGTATGCCCAATAATATTTTAATCTACCCAAAAGGGCGGGGATGTCCCCTTGCAATGGAAGTTGTCAGGGATGGGAGTTGTTTCCCAGTTTCTGGAGACCCTAGGTTTTTGCAGTCCATTTTGCTTCTACTCTTGTATCCTTCCTCTTTCCACTCATTTCCTGACTGCTACAGTCACTAATAGTGTCTTATATAGTGCTTTTAGGTTTCTAAAGTACTTAATATGTCAACTTATTTAATCCTCTTGCTTAGGGTCTTATACTCTTCTTGCTGCACTGCTATAGGGGTGTTTTTTTTTTTTTTTGCTTGATGGAACCCACTTCTGTTGGAGTCAGATATGTCTTCCTTTTTTCCCATTCATAGGACCTCCTTTTTTAAGGCTTAGGGACTCTAGATAGCTGCTTTAGGAAGGGGAAAAGCAAAAAATACTTTTTTCCCATTTCAATCCTATTTCCTCCCTATGATTTAGCCCATAAACTGTGGCCCTGGAACTCTGGTTGATATGGTTAGGGAAGGCAAATTTAAGCATTTTAAAGGATGTCACTAATTCTTTTATTGTTCCTTTATGATAAAATTCAATTAAGGGGAGAAATATCCAGTTGGAAAAATGATTCCCCTCCCCGCCCACCAGCCAATATAAGGCTGAAAAGGTTTTTTAAAATAAAGGGCTATTTGTGATTGAAAGAAACCATCTGCCAATTTTTACCCCTGAAAGTAAAGTTTACAAGCTAATTAAAAATAAATTTCATTAAGTTTTAGTTTCTGTAGTTTGATAAAATTAGGCTTTTAATGATTGAATATTCAATAAATATTCATCTTAAAAACATAACAGTTCACCCTAATTAAATGTGCTATGCACACATAGATACAATGTTTATCAAACACAAAATTAGAAGTGATACATAAGGTGTCAGATCATAGAATCCCACTTCAAAAAGGGTTTGGAAGATTAGATTATTGGGACAAGTCTAACAAGATGGGATTTAATAGGGATATATGTAAAGTCTTACATGGATTCAGAAGCTTAGAATAATAAATACAAAGTGGGGAGCCATGGATATATAGCTTTCACATAGAGAAAACAAAATCTAAGGGTTTCAGAGGACTGAGCTCACAAATTTAAAGTGTGATAAAAGAGAAAAAAATTGAAAGATGCAATTTAGATGCATTAAAAGAGGGACAGTATTTAGGACTAAGAAAGAAGTAATTATATGTATATACATGGGACCAGACAGTGTCTGAAGTCTCTTCAAACTGAGATTCTATAATTTGGCAAAATCCAGTTCACTATTATGAAGTCCACTCTATCCTGCAAGCCCATCATCACCACCTCCCTCTAAATACAGTAAATGCTTAATCTGCAAATCTTAAGTGTGATCCTGTGTTATTTTTCAATTTGAACATTAGTCTTTTGGCTGAAAGTACCATTGTTATTAAGAGCTACTTTGTGCATAATTAGTGGTGAGGGGGCAAGCAAGGGTAATTGCTTCTCAGTAATATAGTCTTATCAATTATTTAAACACATACTTTTAAATGTTTCTACTTAAAACACAAAAGATTTCTATTTACATCTTTTTATTTACATGTAAACATTGTTAATGAATGACTAACATCCTACCAGTACTTCAAATTTTTTTACCTTTCATATAATAATAATAATAAAATCATATAGATCTTAACTGTGCCCCAGGCACTAAATTCTTTACAATTATTATTTTATTTGATCTTCTCAACAAATATGGTACTATTATTATCCCCATTTTACAGATGAGGAAAATGAGGCAGAGATTAAGTGACTTGCCCCAGATCACACTGCTAGTAAGTGTCAGAGGCTAGATTTTAATTTAATCACCCTTACTTCAGCCCCACATATTATCCATCCTTCCATCTTGCTGGCCCAATTCATTCAGTCCCCATATTATGACCTAAAGCAGTGACCTCATATTAAAATTTGATGTTTATTGTATATTTATATCATTCAATTTATTTGTAACACAATTATCTATATTTTTTTTCCTCACAAAGACTTATTGATTTGATTACAGACTTATGAATAGAAGACAGAGATACAGAATGTACCTTAGGAAATTGCAAATAGACTCATGAGGCTGTGGGATTTAAAAATCCCATTTTTAGTATTTTCTGACTATAGATTCATAAATTCAGAGTCCACACAAAAAATTTATCTTAAAATTACCATTATTTTATATGAATAAATTTTGCATGATTTCATGACACTAATATTTAATGAAAAAAAAAGTATTGTATTTGTGGTGAAGACATTTCTAAAAAGCTGGAGACACATCTATAACTTATAGTCTTATTCCATTGCTTCTAGGAAAATTAAGTGATTTTTTATTTCAAGGTCACATAGGTGGTATGTATCTGAAAGTGTACTTGAACCCATGTGTTTCTCACTCCTAGGAAAGAATTCTTGTCTACTACTCTGAAAACAAAACAGATTAATTCAAAAGGTCCTGAGTAAATTTGAACACATTCCTGGGAATTCTAAAATGTCTATTAATCTCTAAGAAATATAGAGAAAAGCATGTGGTTCCATTCCCAAGTTAACGCTGACTTTTTCCTTTTGTAAATTACAATTCTTATAAATCTAACAATAGAGAAACACAATGTAAAAGTTTTAAGGGGATTTTTCCTTTTGCCCACTCTTAGAAAGTTCTAAGTTCTCAATAGGTCTAATTTTAACAGTATGTGAGTTGTCTCTTGAGACTTTCCTGAGTACATGATGACGTTTGACCAGGAAAGGAAAATAGCATAGCTATGTAGTAAGAAAGGAGACAGAGCAGCCAAAGTGTCCCCTGGCAGAATTGATATCCAAATAATGTTCAAAGATCTAGATTGATAAACGCCAAGTTTTAAAAAGAAATCTTTTTCTTAAATTTTATTTTTATGAAATAAACAAGTATTTCTACACAGTAAAATAATAAAAAGATGATTCCACATAAATTTGCAAATCTATTATGTACAACTTGTTATTCCTTTTAAATATGTAATAAAATTATCATGGAAATTTCTTTTTTTCCCCATTTTTTCTCTTACTTCCTCTTGATTTCTTCTCAGAGTACAAGAAACTATATTGATGATGTATTTGTTTGACACTCATTTATCTATTTCATGAGTTTAAAGAAGTGTGAAATTCCTGTTTTACAGTACTGTATATTATATTACTGTATATTATATATACTGTATATTAGGGATTCACTTACATTTTAGGCTTCAAGAACACTGGTAGATAAAAAGAATAAGTATATGAGTGTATGAAAAAGCATTTATTACTATGTGCAAAGCATTGTTTTAAGTGTTGGGGCACAAATGGAAAAACAAGACAGTCCTTCAAGGAGCTCACATTCTAATGGGGGAGATAGCACACACATTAAGAGGTTCCAGCTGCAAACCAGAGAGAAAAGTTCTTAAGGCCTAGTGGCAAAGCAAATGGCAGCACATCTTTGATTACATCTGTTAATAAAACCAAACCTATTGATCCTTTGACAGGTGCAAAGAATTTTGGTGGTGAGAAAAGGATAAGCAAAAATATATATGGGTAAGAGAAAAGATAGGAAATTAAGGAGCATAGTTGATAAAGGTCCTATCTGGAGTAAGGAAAAATTCATTTTCCTGAATTCAAATTTAACCTCAGACTTGAGTTGTGTGACCCTATTTACTAAATTACATAACTCTGTGAGGTAATAGGGTATATATTATTATATCCACTTGTCAGATGAGAATATAGAACCCTTCCATATTGTGTAGTTCTTTGTTAAAATTCTTAGAAGGTGCTAAGTCACTGGAATTGATAGAGACAATAATTATCTAATTTAGCATGATACTTAACAGTCCTCTAGTTCACTAATGAACTTAGTACTTATTAGAGTTCACACCTTTCACACCTTTAAGAGAGCATATATAAGTTAGGAGCCTCAACCAAAATTGAGTCCAGGAGATTCACAAGTCTAAGAGACAAGCCCACTCTTGGAGGTGGGATCAGATTCATTCGATATTCCACTTTTGTGCTGGCTAGAGATTCGGAGGGAGCTAGCAGCTGAAGCTGGAGAGGCAAAGGACTAGAGGCAAGAACTCTTGGAACCAAGGAGAGAGATGGGCCTCCATTACAGCTAACCGGGCCCTAGGAAAAGATTCAAGATTTTGAAGGAGAAAATAAAGGATTTGGACTTTAACTCCTGACTGCGTTTGAGGTGATTATCACTTTGAACTGAAACTAAGACTGCCTCCAGAAGCCCTCCCAAGAAACTGCTCCCAGAGAACAACATATTTTAGAGAAGAGAATATTATAGTTACAAACAATAACTGCTTTGGAAACTGAGAATGCTGGGAAATATTACTTCTCTCTTTATCACAGTCAAGGCATCAGCATTGATGATGGTGACATAATATGTTGGAGGATTCATCAGAAGCAATAATTAGTCATTATTAGTTCTCTGGAGTTTTAGGAATTTTTGGAATATAATTTTGCTTGGTTATAAAATCAACATCTGGTATCCACTGCTGTTAAGCATTTTACTAGAAGAAAGTGCATACTCACAAACAAACAAACAAAAAAAAAGCCACAAAAAATATCTTGAACTTTCCTTTTGTTTTTTTCTTCTATCAGAAAATCCTTTCTGTCTATTCAAAAGCCTATGAGACCCAATTCAAATCCTACATATTCCATATATCCTTTCCTAAACTATTGCAATTCACACTAATCTTTTCCTTCTCTGACATGTCAAGTATAATAATAATATCAATAACAATTAACATGAACATATTACATTTTGCAAATCTCTTTCCTCCCAACAGTCCTGTGTCATAGGTAGACCAAGTGCAATTGTACCCATTTTGCAAATAAGAAAAATAAGACAAGGGACTGAGGGACATACTAATGGTCCCATTGTTAGTAACTAGTTCATAAAGTCATAGAGTTATAGTTCATCTTCCAACAACAGTTATCATAGTATTATGCCATAGATAGTAGGTGTTCAATAAATATTATAAGAGTTTAATTAAATTTCAACATCTTTTAAAATATTGATAGTATCTGAGAAATTAAAAATTCACGACTCATTTAGTATTCTGGTGAGACTTTGATTGAAACTTAAACTGTAAACCTTTCTAACCTTTTCCCACTACTATTCTAAATTTGGTTGTTCAGTCATTTTCAGTTATGCTGAAAACTCTTCCTGATTTTAAGATAACTCTTCCTGATTTTAAGGCTAGTAGTCTATCTATTGCCCCATCTAGCTTCCCATATTATTCTAAATTGTAAATTGTACTTACTATTTAAAAACACAAGGTGTTGCCAAATGTCCCTATCTTTCAAGGGACAAAATGGTCTATATCCTCACACAGTTAGTAAGTATCTGAGGCTGGACTTGAACTCAGGTCCTCCTGATTCCAGGTGTTTTATCCAACACCACCTAGTTGCTAAATCCCTTTCTTTTTAGATTCCCCCCTCCCTCCGCCTCGCCCCGCCTTAGCCAAGCTGTCTATTCCCACAACTTCAAGTATTATCCTATGGAGATAATTTAATAATTCATATCTTAAATCTGTCTTTTCTCTTGAACGTCAGAACCACATTTCCAATTGTTTGTTGGATAGCTTGACCTGAAATTTTAGAATTTACGCAAGGCAAACAGTCACATGGTGATTAGAAGAAGTGATACAAAGACCCTCTCAAGATTTCTCTGAAAAACTTTGGAATTAATCAAAGTACATGGAAGACACTGGCACAAGACCACCACATATGATGTGCCCTTATCAGAAAAAGCACTATGTTCCATGAGCAAAGAATTGAAGTAGTTCAAAATAAAATTTAGAGAATCCATCCCAAATTTTCACATAGACTATTTGTGCTCAATCTGTGATAGAATGTTCCAAACTTGTAGTGATCTGATCAGTTACAGCTGAACACAATGTAACTTGATTGTAGCATAGTGATATCATTTTGTTCTTCTTCTAAAATAGACAATAACCAACCAAACTGGACAGCTCACTGGTGTATCATACTCTCCCTATTCTTTTATATTTCAATATTACACCATTTCCTATTCCTTAAATTTTATTGTCCTCCTCCCCAAGTATACTTATACAAATTATTCCCATCCTTTATGGCCTACCTCAAATACCTCTTCTTCTAGGAAAACTTCTCTCTGAAGCAAACTTTCTTTTGGATTTAATATGGTATTTTGCTTATAATTTTTTAATATAGTTTACTTTTAAATTAGTAAAAATATACTTGTCTTATTTCCCCAACTTGATTAAGAACTCCTTAAGAGCAGGGACTCAGAGGTATGCTTTTTTTTTTTTTTTTTGGTCTTCAAAAAGCCTAGTAAGATAGCTTGAAAATAATTGGCAGTCATTAAATGATTGTTACATACTTGCATATATACATGCATGCACACATGCATGAATGAATGAATGAACAAATTATCTTGCCACAAATAAATATTCAATTTCTATTCTTGTCATTTTTGCTACTACAATGCAATAGTAAAAACTGCATTGGAATGGCCTATTTAAACTCTAGTTGTAGGCTGGGGCTATTGATAACAACTCATTTTTTTTCTCTCAACTAATTTTTCAATTGCATAAATCTTAAATTTTTCATTTTTTTATTTAATAATTTCCCTTACAGAAATTTTGCCTTACACGCACATACTTCTGGTACATTTTTTGATTCCATATTTTCTCTGCTTTGAAACAAAAGGGACAAATCCAAACTCTACCCTAATATCAATACAGTATTGATATAAAGTATTGATAAAAAAATTGTTCAATTTTGAAACCATCTAGAATAGTTTTCACTGACCCAAGATACTGCCCAAATACCAGGTGCAAAGCACTTGTAGGGCTCTTCACATTTTTTTGACAGCCAAAGATTTTCATTTGTTGGCACATTGTGTGGTCTTCTCCAAGTTACTCAAAAATATATAACACACCACTAGTCCACACACTGATCCCTATTCTATCCACTATTAACCTCTTTTCATGCTGAGAACTGGCCATTTATTTCTACCCTCTGCTTCCTATCTCATAACTAGTTTTTAATCCATGACAGACCCTTACCTTCTACCCCATGGTTACCAAGTTTTCTTAATAGCCTCTTATGGAGGCTTTGTAAAAGGCTTTTTGAAATTATAAATAAAGGCTATCCACTGGTGCTTCTTTATCCACTGTTTCCTTAACTCTTTCAAAGATTTCTTATGGAGGCATAATTTACCATCAGTGAAATCACATTGGTTTGTCTCAATAATGTACATCTTTTGGTACTATAATCTTAAGTCAGCTTCATTGAAATGTTTTTATGTGATATGTCAAATCTGTTTTTAACTCACAGGGTTGAGGTCATCTTTAAGGGCTTCTATAATGACAGGTAGACTCTACTGTGACTTTTAAAAGTACTACTTTTAAATAACTACAGTCATTACAGAGCTGAATCACACAATTACTTTTCTTTTTAATTTCAGCAGATACATCGAATAACCATGGTAGCTGAAGCTTTAATGAAATTATATTAGATGAGTGGGTTCTTTTTTCCTTCTTCCCTCCTTCCTTTCTTTCCTTCTTCCTTCCTTCCTTCCTTCCTTCCTTCCTTCCTTCCTTCCTTCCTTCCTTCCTTCCTTCCTTCCTTCCTTCCTTCTTTCTCTCTCTTCTTTCTTTCTTCCTTTCTTCCTTTCATTCTTCCTTCCTTCCCTCCCTCCTTCTTCCCTTCCTTCCTCCTTCTTTCCTTCCTTTCCTCCTTCCTTCCCTCCTTTATAGGTGGTAACAATACATAATCATAGACTCACACATATAACCCAAAAGGTACAAACACATATCTTCTTCTGGCTATCACTTCCAAAGGATTTGTGACCTAGTGGTACAAATACCTCTGGAAATAAAAATGGAAATATCTAGGAGCCCCATGCAACTACAACTGCTTTACTCCCTTTAATGCTGCTACCTGACTCTTGCTCTTTATACTGACCTCCAAGAACTCCTTCTGCAATAGTAAATATGGATAGGCTAGTGTGAGTTTAGCAATTGTGAAAGCAATTGTGAATATTGTAAAATAGCAACATTTTGTTTAAGTAGACTTGGGTTCAAATTTCACCTTGGCTACTTAACTATTTCTATGATCTTGAGTAAATTCCTCACTTCTCTGTACTTCAAGTTTCAAATCTACAGAAATAAAGCAGGTGGATTCTATGACCTCTAAATTTCCAACCACTGCTAATTCTATGATCCTAAGATCATATCTTCCATTTTCAGAATGAAAAGCAGGCTAATGAAGTACTCATACTATTCCCTTTCCATCTTGACAATGTGGTTCAGTTTTTGTGTTTCCCCCACCACATATACTAATAAAGATGAAGGCTCTGTTCTGCCAGTCCACATTTTATACCTGTGCTGGTTGACCATGAGAATTTTTCATTTTCAAGTTAGAAGCAAGGCTAACTTGCATAAATGCTCTATGGCCAGTAAGCACATCATAGGTGGGTGCAACCTGTTTTGTGACTTTATTACTCTAACTAAACAAATCAACCCCAGAAAAAGGACTAAGTAGCTATAAAGAATATCCTTAGTAGGACTTAAAGGTTTTTACAGATTTTCTTTAAATAATCACTTTGTATACTAGCGGTCTAATGAGCTCAGTGTTTCTCATTTTAAAATTGATTTTAATTAATTCTAACAATAAATAACATTTTGGAGAGGCATTCCATTATTTTTATAGTTAGGGGATGGGTAAGAGCATGTGCAGAAAAGTAGGGGGATAATACGCATTTTTCCTTATATAAAGAGAGATCTTAATGAAGTTATTTGCTTCTGCTTAAGGGAAATGAAATTTTATTGAGGAAATAGAAACAAGAAGAAAGGCATTCTCTCCTTTTTATATTTGCTGATTTGTTTTTGTTTTGAAGTTGTATTTGGCAATCTCCCTTAAGCTGGAAATATAGTGGCTACTACACCTGTATCAATTTGTTCCTCTCTAGGCAGCCTGATGACCCGGGGTGGGGATGGGGGAGAGTGTCACCAAATTGATGGCAAACAGTGCTCCCACCCAATTTGTTTTAGCTCTACAGCAGCTTACAACTCCCCAGCTAGAGTAATCCAACTTCAGTTTCTCTGAGTAGTGGGGCTTACCTGGATCACCATGCCAGATGCTTTGTATATTCTTGGTAAGCTACATAGTTAGTGTTTTCCTGGGTAAAAGGTGTGACTTGAGCTAATTTTATTTTAATATAATTTCCTTTAGACACAGCTATAGTTATATTTGTCTAATATAAGAAATTTCTTTTAATTTCTCGGTAGTGGGGAAAGAATTCTGGACTTAGTGTCAAAAGCACTTGGGTTCAAATCTCATCTCTGACATTTATCTGTTTTATGGTCATGGACAAGCCTCTTTAGAATATTAATACCTGTATCACTAGCTTCATAGGGTTTTTGTGAGACTCAAATGAGATAATAAACTGGGGATCTCCAAAGTATTAAGATAGTTTTAGACTTTAATGGCTTAAAGCTGTTTAAGATTTAATAGTTTAGATAGGTTTTTAAACTTTAATAGCTTTAAATTGCACTAAGACTTTTGGGACACAATGTTTAAAACTGAATGACTTAAAACTGCACTAAATTTTTTGAAACACTATTGAAGATGTACTTTTTTTTTTTTTTACAAACTTTAAGGTGCTATATAAATAATGTACCATTATCCTTTGTATTATTAAATTATAATATCAATAAGCAGCATTTTCCTCATAGTTACTTAAACATTTATTAATTTTTTAGCTTTGATTAAATACTTGTTTAATGAATGCATAATTTTAATTTTTTAAATTATTCTTTGTTTTGAAGAAAATTTCTCAGTAGGCTCTGTTCAATTATCTGCAATAAGTATTCATAGTTTGAAATTCCTATTATGGAAACAGCACTGGCATTCAGAATCATTTTCTTTTGATGATGCTAAATTAGATGATATAATCAGTATTACTCAATGGGACTAATTCAATTCTTATACCAATGCCTATGAGCTAATAAGAAATGCACTAAATCAATAAGTATCTCCAAGCAAGTTGTTCTAAAAGGCACATTTTTACACCATTAGAAAAATAAATATATGGGTCCTTAGCTAGGATAACATCTTTAGTGAAGTATAATTGGATACCTAAAATCCTATTTGTTTTCTATTTTCTTTTTATTTGATCTATGTTGCATTTTTGACAAATATCCTATCCCATAATATATGTTTTTTGGTGGATAAAGGAGCCAAAAATATAAAACAATTAAATCAGAATTAAAACATGGTTTCTGACTCTGGTGTTAAGTGATCAATTACTAAGTTTTCTTTTCCAATGAAGTGATCTTGTGATTCACCAAAAGGATTCACTTGCCAGTAAAAAAAAATAAGTAAAATTATTTATTATACTTTTCTAAAAAAGATAATTAACTTTCTGGCTTATCTTTGATATTTCTAAGAAAAAATATGATTTACAGATATTTGATTAAACATTTTTCATTCTATTGAAACTAAAAAAGGATACAGATATAAGTATCAGTTCATAAATATTGTATGCAGATACTTTTTGGAACAACACAAAATGTAAAATTTTTAAAATGAAATTTGTTAGTCATTAGAGAAAAATTGATCCTCTCTAGCTAGCAATGAAGAAAGAAGGAATCTTCTATTTCTCATTATAAAATGAGAAACTGTAAAACTCTTTCAAACTTATTACCAAAAAAAAGAAAGGAAAAAAGGAAGCATTTTCCAAGATTCTCTCGAAGATTTTATATAAAAAAGAACCAGAATTGGTTCACTTAATGAGTTTCAACAAACAGGTAATTTGAATAAAGATCAGATCTTTCTAGATTCCAACAATAAGGTGTTCCATTTTGTATGTGCAACAATCATATTTATAATTCATAGCAAAATTTTTCCATTGCTGCTCCTTCCTATGTGAAAAGTGGGATTTTGTATGAGAATAAAACTTCAATGAAGTTCTGCAGCATGAAAGATACTTTACTTCTGTCTCATGGGGAAGCAGATTATTTTTCTTGATATTTCTTTCAG
The DNA here is from genome assembly GCF_016432865.1 of Antechinus flavipes. Taxonomy (NCBI): domain Eukaryota; kingdom Metazoa; phylum Chordata; class Mammalia; order Dasyuromorphia; family Dasyuridae; genus Antechinus; species Antechinus flavipes. The sequence goes on from NC_067398.1 coordinate 443,732,849, forward strand.
TTATTGAGTTACTGTATGGTGAACTGGATGTTTCAATAAAGCTATAATTATAATCCAATAGACCTTTCTTCCATTCTACAAAATGAGGAGTGGGGAGAAAGTTTAATCAGATTTTCCTCTCTCAGAAGCTTTTCTCTGATAGAATATGGAAAGTCTTTATGAATGACCTTTTGCTTTTTTATGTCTTAACTCTATACTTTCTATGATAGTCAGACAGCAATTAAAGCTCTTTATTAATTCACATGTTCTGAAGTTTTTAGTCTACATTCATCTATTTAGTTTTTAACCTTTATTTTTATAGGAAATACTAATACTAACCACTTTTATAATTGTGTTTTTTAAAAAAACTGTATATTAGTGTAATTGTAATTTGTGAGTCTCCTTTTGCTGAAAGAGTTGAAAGCTATATCCAATTGTTCCTCTTAATACTATCATTGCTTTGAATATTCCCAAACATGTATGATATCTTCTTTAACTCCTAGGGGTACTGATATTTTTAAGGTTATGTAAAATAATTGAGTTTCACATTTTAGTTTCTCTTTAAAAATGATATATTAATTTCTTTAATTCTAAAAATCTTTTTTTTCTAATGTCAGTTTCAATATGTATTTGGATCACAGTCATCTTCAGATAAACAAAACATAAATTAAAACCTATTTCATAGGTTGAGAGCTCATTCACAAATTTATGCACAATCTGAAGCCAACTATATTCCACTTCTTTGGCTAATTAATATCACTGCTTATATTTTCCCAATTATGTTCATACTTGATGAATATTTAATTCTAATTAAATTAAAATAACTAAAGTTACACAAAATAGTAAATCAATTCATGGCTATAACTTTTTACATACATTTTAGTCTTTTGTTTATGGTTTTTTTTTTAATTTTACTTTTCTAATTTTAATCTTGTAGATGCTTTGTAAACCACACCATCTCAAGAATAGGCCTTGCTTCTTTATTCAATATATTTTATAATTTCATTTTTCAATTCTAAGCACATTTTCAGGCATCCTATAATTTACATAAAGGTAGGATATGTGCAGAGCAGCAAAGTATGTTTTTCTTCGAGCAACTAGGATTAAATTCAATTGGGGATTTTGAGCTCACCAGCCTCAGACTGCTCATGGACAAAGGCTACACTAACAAAAGAGGATGGATTCTAAAGGGTGCACTGGGGGGTTCGACTTCAGGCTTTGATTACGTTTAAACTGTATTAGCATGCCCATTCAATTATAGGATGTCCATGTCATCCAAATAAACTCTGTATCTTAATATTGCATTAGGGCACTCTTCTGACTTCTTCATTAAAATGGAATTTATCTCAAACACACTAATTTAGTATCCAGCTTCTCAGTATTCAAAATAATTCCTTAAAAATCAACCAACTATAGCTACAATTAAGTATCACAGAATCACACAATCTTATAACAAGAAGTGACATTAGAGGCCATCTACAAATGGCTTGCCCATTTGTACCCAACCAAATATTCCTTCTACAACACTCTTCCCTTCCTTCCTCATGAAGGACTATTTAGCTTTTGTTTTTAAGGCCTTTAAAGAGGTGCAGCCCAATCTATTTTTTTAAAAACTCTTATTCAAAGGAAATTTTTCCTTACACATAGCCCAAATCAGTTGTTCTGCAATTTCCATCTATTGATCCTTTTTCTGTTTTCTGGAGTCAAACAGAACAAACCTAATCTCTATTTTAAAGAACAGCCCTTCAAACACTCAGAACCAACTATCTGGTCTTCTGTTGTTTAGATTAAATGTCATTGGTCTTATCATTGATTCTCCTATGACATGATCTTGAGGTCTATACTAACTGCCTTCCTCTTCAGTTTGCCAGTATCACAACTAAAATGTACAAATTAGAACAAAATACAACACTGTATGCTATCTGACCAGGACACAGAATAGTGGCAGAGTATCAATATCAGTCCCCCATTTTGACTGTTCTGATGCATGAGGATGCTATTACTTTTTTGAGATTATCACTGTACCATTATGGTGTTGTATATTAAGCTTGTAGTTCATGAAATTTCCCCAATGCTTTTCAGATGATTTGCTTTCTAATGACTACTTTCTATTATCCATTTTATACTTGAAAAGTTGGATTTTTTTAAACACAGATATAGGACTGTGCATTTATCCCTATGAAGTCTTAATCTTAATAAAAACAATAGAAGTGTAGTGAATAGAGATCTTGCCTTGAAGCCAAGAAGACCTGAGTTCCAGTGTTGTCTTTGACACATATTTAATGAAATAAATGCCCAAAATAATACTAGCATTTCAAATTATTTTAGAATGATGGACTTTCTTACAAGGAAATCTGGAAAAGCTATTTTTTAAAAAGTTTGACACCATAAATACAACTAATAGACCAATTATATCAAAACTGAATAATTTTTAAAAATTTACCTTTATTATAATAATCATGAGTGAACCCATATTCCAGTATTGACAAGGAATATAAAAACATTTTGGGACCTGAATATAACAGTTTATGCTGCAGGATATGTATTTCTAGCAGGAGAAGGAAATGGCAAACCACTACAGTATCTTTGCCAAGAAAACCCCAAATGGAGCCACAAGGAGTCAGACACAACTCAAACTACTAAACACCAGCAACATGCATTGCTGAGGTAGGGACCATCAAGGGAAAAATGAAATCATATAGAAATTCTCCTAAGGTGAGTTGTCAAATACCACAATGGCAGAAACAGCTTGAGGAAAGTATTAAAAACCTTTGGGAAGACAAAACAAGACTCCATGAATACCTAACTAGGATATATAGAGAAAACTAGAACTCCATATCATCCAATTAAAAGCAACAAAAAGAAACATGCAGAACAGAGCCCAAGAAACAAAATTGTAAAAGAAATTATTGATATTCTTAATTTGCAATCAGACAGGAAAAAAGGTGCTGGATTTGGATTTGAATGACCTTGGTTTTAACCCAAGCTCTACCAGATAATATCTGGATGATTTTGAACAAATCACTTAGCCTCTTCTGACCTTACTTTTCTCATCTATAAAATGAGGGGCTTTGAATAGATTACTGCTAAGGTCACTTCAAGCTCTAAATCTCTGATGCTATGATCTTATGAACAAATGAAAGTAAAATCCAAAAAATTGGTATGGTATAAGAAGTCAAAGTAGAAAAATAGAACAAAATAAGTCATTTAACATTCATCGAAAAGCAAAGAAATCAGATGAGAAAGAAAACTCTTGAAGGAGGGATAAGAAAAATTTCTATTTATCCATGTACCATTAAGAAGGTCAACAAAACAAAAATGTATGTTGGTTCAAATTTGAAATAGATAATTTGTATACTGTTAATACAATGACTGGTAGAATAATTCTATTGAGGGAGGAGAGATAATGGGTTTAAACAAGATCCACAACTACTAACCTTAAATCTTCACACTGGTAAAGGAATTACTAGAAAAACACTTAGCTAATTTTGTTTATGATCCCATCTTATTTTTTAAGAATGCCCCATATATTTATTAACAAAAATTGAGAATACTTTTTACCCCTCAAATATACTATATGCCAATCATATGTTTGTACATTGCATAAAAAGCATTCTACCTTGTATCACTAAACAGGCTATGATGGCTAAAGAGAACCACAAATTGGATGAAGTACAAAAAGATATACTAAAGAGTCTCAGTGATATAAAGTAAAACTTATGATTGATTTGATGATTATTGAAACATTTTCAGTAACTTTCTGGATGAGGCATTTAATTTGGTTGCACATTCATGGCTTAGCCATGTACTGCCAATATATAAACTAAATCTGAGTTAGTATATTTGCTTACTATTTGCTAACATAAACTAGAGCTGATTCTAGGGTATTTGATGTCCACATGAAAAACAATTCTTTTTTTTTTTTAAGAGTATGACACTAATACAATAATATTAAGAACAATTGATAACAAATAGGGATGCTTTCAGGGTTAAAGTTTAAGCTTGCTATGGTTCTGTCTAGCTTTAGCCCTATTAGCATTATTCTTGAATAAAACTCAGTATGTCTTTCAAGTCAAAGAGAGAATTCTTCCAAAACATTATTTTAAATCACTTGATGTATATGGATGACATCAAGTTATATGACTCCACTTAAAAGCACATTAAGCCACTACTTTATATCATTGAAGCTTTTCCCAATAATATCAAAATGATTTTTGGACTTGATAAGTGTAAAATTCTTTACATGTGCCAAGGAAGAATCGAGAATGAAGGCTTTGAGTTTGAATGCTTAAGTCAAAGTGAACCAATGGATGAAGGCACCAAATACTCTGGTATTCTCTAGTCAAGACACAGTAAGCACAAAGCTATCAAAAAGGAAATCAGAAGGTATGTGTTAAGGGACTGACTGGAATCCCAAAGTGAAAAGTCAACAGGAAGAGGTCATTTAGAGGACTTAACAGCTACACAATGCCAGTTTTAATGTCTACTTTTAGCAAGGTAAAATAGACAATGGGCATTAAAGGTATCCAAATAAAAATCCATATGTTGTTAATAAAAACAAATAAAAAATATAGAATTTATCAACCCAAAGCAGCTATAGGAAGATTAAAACTTCATCAAAAATCAGGAAGAGAGATTGATAGATATTAGATCACAAGACAGACTAGTTAAAAAATTATAGAAATACTTTTGGAGTAAACAAATCGCTGTACACAAAGTAATAGAGAAAAAGGAAACAATAGAAATATCCTACTGTATTTGTGCAATGTTACTGAAGATTTATCTGAGGATAGAGATTAATAACTGGCTAAGATCAAAGAGTAAAATTAAAACTATTTCTGTTTTTAGAATTATTTTCTCAAGTGTCATGGTTTTTTTTTATTTTATTTTTTTAAAATAATCTTTGTGATTTAATCAGTGGAGAAAGCATCTACTGAAGAATTTCCTGTTTTGAAGAAGAATAGCTTTTTCTCTTCAATTTATGATTTTAAAGAGTTATCTAATCCCAATATAATGCAATTGATTATATATATGTATGTATGTATATGTTTATATATATATACACACATACATTATCAGTTAGATGATTGATTGGATATGTATATGCATATCAGAGGTCAGACTTGAACTTATCTTCCTGTCTCCATGGTTAGATCTTTTTCTAATATGCCATGTTGCTTCTCCCGATTTCAAATTACATTGTAATGACATAATAATTGAAACTATTTGCTACTGATTAATTAATACAAAAGTAGATCACTGGAACAGATTAGATAAATGAGATGAAGAAGTAATAGGATGTATACAAACAAGACAAAAACAACACAGGAAATTGGAAAATAGTTTGGCAGAAATTGGGTTCAGATCAAAATCTTATGCTGTGTATTACAATAAATCTCAAATATATGAATATTTTAAATGTAAAAGTCATGTCATTAAAAAGTGAAGGGAAAAGACTGGAAGGAGCTACTTGCATAATTGTGGCTTAAGAGAGAATCTTTAAACAAATAAGGAAAAGAGGAGGTTATAAAAATAAAATAGATAATTTAATAGATGATTTTTATTACATAAAATCAAAGTGCTTTTACAGGAAAAATCAGTGAACCTAATAAGTTCCAATAAGAAGAGAAGTTGTTGATTATGAGAAAAATTTTCTCATCAGATATTTTTGACAAAAGCTTTATAAGTAAGATAGATATGGAAATGCTACAAATAACTTATAATAAGAGATATCATTCCTTAATAGAAATAGTCAAAGAATATAACATAGTTTTCAAAAGAAGAAGTAGAAACTATTATTGGTTATATGAAAGAATGCTCCAAATCGTTAATAAGAGAACATATCTGAGATTTCAACTGTTATGTCATCAGATTGCCAAACAGTATTAGCTATCTCTCAAAATATTTGCATATTTGTATAATTTTGACAAACATGCCCATATGTCTTTTTTTAAATCATTGATAAAAATGGTAAAAAAAAAAAAAAAAGTATATGTTAATATTAGATCAATTTGGAAATATAAACTTTTTTTTTTTTTTTTTTTTTTTGCTGAGGCAATTGGGATTAAGTGACTTGCCCAGGGTCACACAGCTAGGAAGTGATAAATGTCTGAGACCAGATTTGAACTCAGATCCTCCTGACTTTAGGGCTGGTGCTCTTCAGTCACTGTACTACCTAGCTGCCCCTAAACTTACTATTAATAATTTAACTATCTATTTTAAGTGCATATATATATATATCCTCTACTAAAGTCTACCCCCAGTGCCTCATCATGTTATGCACAGTAAACTTTTCCAAAATAAGACCAAAAGTAAAAATACTTAGCACCAACTCATGAAGATTGTCCCCTCAAGTATGCACTAATTGTAAAATGCTTCAGTTGTAAAGAGTGTCTACCATGGTGAAATCATAGATAATTTATAATTATATAATAGCTAAAGTTCACAAAACATTTCATATACATTAATTCATTTGAGATTCATATGGGACTTTAGAATAGGTTCTAGGTCTCCATGGGACTCCATAACTTAGTATATTTTAAACTATATGGGTTACGGAAAGTGAATTTAGAGGGGGAAAAAAAGATCTAGATTAAATTCAGGAGTTACCACTGTATAACATTGAACAAATTATTTAATCTTTCTAGGTCTTAGTTAAGAGAATAGGTGACTTCTAATGTTCCTTCCTACTAGAAGACTATAATTCTACAAAGACTTCTGGGAGTTAGGTATGACAAATATTATCTCCTATTTACAGATGAGGTTTAAAAGCAAAAATGTTATCAGATATCAAACTTGAACTGCAAACTCATCTAATTAGGCTTCCTTCCTCTGAAATATAGCAAAATTTAAGAGTAATTTTTTCCCATGTGGAGGTTATCCATTTTATAATTTTATATCCATTTTATAAGATACCTGTAGCAAAAAGCCACATTTCTGTGTCACACATTCTATAACCAATATTTTGAGCAGGCATTCTTAGACTTAATTATGTCATTGATCCCTTTGGAAGTCCAGTGAAATCTATATAATCTATATAAAAAATCCCTTTTTTCCCCTCCAAATAATGTTTTTAATTGCATAAAACAAAATATTCAATATTCTAAAGGAAAGTAATTACATTAAAATATAGTTATCAAAATGCATTAAAAATACAAATTCAGGGACCCCAGGTTCTTAAACTGCTCTGAAGCATCATTCAGAGACCGGGAATGAATCTGTATTTCCTTTGCTATTATGAACAACATAAATTAGTTATGCATATGCATAACTTCAGCATATAAACCAAGAGAAGAATAACTAAATTCAGAATCTAAGAAGCAACAAATTAAAAAAAAAAACCTATTTAATTGGCTAGAATTGCTATGACCTTAAACGGAACATCCTAGTTTTTCTAGGATATACTTTGGCTATTGTGGGGTAGAAGAGGTCTAGTATACAGCAAAAATGACTTGGCAGAGTAAATTTTTAACTTTTCTCCATTAACAGCTAGCAGAATAGTTTATTAGGACTAAGCATTTTTTTATTTTTCGGCACAAATACAAAACTAAGACAAGACAACATGGGAAAAGGTAAGAGAAGCTATTTTTCTCTTCCTTGCTATGGGAGGTGAATAAAGCAAAGGGAACTATTAAAATCATTTTTTTTCACATGTAAAGTCTTTTCACATTCTTTATAGAAGTATTGTATAATAAAACTAATTCATAACAATAACTAATCTAAAGAATCATAATTTAGAAACTCTAAGATTACTATCAATTCAAACCTTCTTTTTCTGAATTAAACATAAAAATTCAATTCTTCCATGAGTTATCCTAACCCAAAGTTGTGTCTTCAAAAATATAACAGTATTAAATCATAGGAGGAAAATTGTTTATATGATAAACTTATCAAAATTTCAGATAACCTGAACCTGAGAAGGATAGCTAATACATCAAAAGCTGCAATAATGGGCTATAACAAAGAATATGATTTGTTGTTGTTGTCATTGTTCAGATAGATCTGTGATTTCATTGGTATATGCAATTCCCAGAGAGGAAATTCCCTCTACTAATGCAAATCATCAACTTGTTCTGCAGTACTCTATTCTATTCTATTCTACTCTATTCTACTTTTTGAGAGTTGTTTTGGGCATGGACATTTTAGTGACTTCAGTCCAGTCATATAGTTTCACCTACATATACTCTTCCTTTTTCTACCTCACAGGACTCAAATTTTGATCTTTTTGACTTTGAGGCCTATTCTTTATCCAGTAAACCATACTGACTCTCAAGTTAAGGAACAAATATAATATTCTGTACTTGCTAAGACATGTCTTAAGTATAGCTCAACACAGACAACATAGACAAATGAAAACTGAGTTTTTGAATTGATTTCTGAAAAGTCAAGAAAACGTTAAAAATAAAAGTGATGTGACTGCCAAAAAAATTAGTGAAATCTTAGCCAATAGATGCTTAGCCCCCAGAACGATGATACAATTGCATTCTGTCCTTGTTAGACCAAAACTAGAATATGACGTTGAATTATATATTCCACATCTGAAGAAGGACATTGATATATTGGGACAGATTTATAGAAAAGTAATCTGAATGATAATTATACATGGAACTATAAAGAGAGTTGATAAACCGATAACAGGAGGAAGTGGAAGCAGTGAATCTGGACATTATTTGTTGATTGATATAAGACCTACTGGGGAGCTTGGAATGCTGCAATTATAATATTTCATCCAAACTATTAGAAAGCTTAGGGCAAAAGGCGAGCAAGAAAGTAGCCTTCAATGGACTCCTATGTGTAACTTGAACATGCTAGAAATAGATGGTTATATGAGGTGAAGATTCACATGGGGAATTTCTTGTCCCCTGCCAGGTAAGAGACTAGAGAAGACTTTTCCTCTATTGAGGGTCTATCAGATGATGAGCTTGGTACTATGTGCTTTTTTCTTATCCCCATTGATTTCAATCCAGGTGGCTACAATACTTTCTTTCTGACTGCAAGTAGTAGTAGGAAATCATTTTTTCTAATCTAGCCTCAAAGAAAACATGCTAAATCCTTCTACTGTCAATGGCCTTGAAGGATGGCTAAAGTCATCTCTTCCTCTCTTTTATTCTTTATGTGGTTGTATTTTGAGGCGCAGAGATATTAGGCTGTACTTTGGGACAATTCAGACCAATAGGGACCAGGATAGGTAATGTCATAATGTCATACTTTAATTGTTTTTGCAAGAATGTATGTGTGCCTGTATTTTTAGGGTTTCTTTTGAAAATTATATTTATCGATTTACGTGTTACTGTCAATAGATCTTCCTGTTTGTATTGAGGGATTCATTTCTTCCAAAGTCCCCATGATTGTTGGCCCTGTCTCACAAAATCTCTCTTTATTCTTTATTCAGAACTGTTGTCCATATCAAATTTCTATTGGTAAAAAGAGAGAGAGAGGGGGTGGAGGAGAGAGAGAGAAGGTGGGGGGGGGGGAGAGAGAGAGAGAGAGAGAAGAGAGAGAGAGAGAGAGAGAGAGAGAGAGAGAGAGAGAGAGAGAGAGAGATACCGGAAGTTACTGGTTAGAGAGGAGAGATGCCACAAATCTCTCACATCTCAGCTAAAATCATTGTCAACTCTTTGGAACACAAACCTATATAGAGGGTCTTTTCCTATATGATCCTGATTCAGTTCAATTTATTTGATGAAGCATTTATTTAGCACTTTCTGTAGGGCCTATAAAAAAGTATTTGGCATGGTCCCAGTCATAACAGGTCTATAATCCAGTAAAAATAGGTAAAACAGAAAAAAAGGCACTTGAGGCAAAATCTCTTAAGCAGTGGTTATAACTAAAAGAATCCCAGAATCATAGTTATAGATCGAGTGCTAAAAAGGACCTTAGAAGTCCCCTAAGCCAGCTTCCAAATTTTACAGATGAGGACCCAAGATCTAGAGGGGATAGGCGAATGAATTGCTCTAGGTTACACAGGTATAAAGAAATAGAAGTAGCTAGTCATCCTTTTTCCAAAACTTTCTTTTCCTATATACTAAATTTTAAGAACCTCCTGAATTTTTTTTTCTTTTGGGTAAAATATAACTCCCAAATTGCCAGTTCCACTGAAATCTAAGCACATTTTTGTTTAAAACAAAAGCTGTTAAGGATGAAGTAATAGTAAATAATTATTGAAAACAATAGCGATAAAAATCACTATAGCCTACTCCCTTTGGGAATTATGGCTCAATGAAGATCTTAGCTGAGGGACAGAAGAGACTGTCAATTTTATTTTTAATTTTATGAACTACGATAGTTTAGGCAAGAAAATATCATCAAAGGATCAGTGTGATTTCTGGAAATGGATTGAAGACAAAGTGTGAAAAGACTAATCTCAGTGTGGAAAATAAAACAAAACAAAACAACCAAACAGGGGAATGTCAGTAGTACTTTCTAAATGTACTTTTAAAAAAGCCTTTTCTTTCTTTTAAGTGAGAGAATTGCAGTTAAAATTCATTTTACAGCCCTTAAAATGAAAACATTTGCCTATTAAGTTCTAACAACCCATAATATTATATCTATAAAGCATCATTCGGATTCCTGCTGTTTCATTTAACTTTAGCTGAACCTTTTTTATTGTTTCCTAATCTACCCTAATTTGCCTAAACCCCTTATTTGCCATTCCTCAAATTGTTTGTTTACTTCTTAAGGGAAATATGTGTAATAATAACAGTGTTTTAAAGGCTAGAAATAATGTTAGAGTTAGGATATATAACTCCTTCTACTGCCGATACTATGTACCCTGCCTTCATCAAAAGATTTTAGAATTTTCCTTTATTAGAGAAAATATTAGACAAATAATCAGGAATGGAAAAAAAAAAAAGAGCAAAACCTTAACTGCCTCTACTTGATCTAAATAAAAAATAGAAAATTATAAGAAAAAGCAAGATTTAGAATCAGGAAACTTACATTGTAGTCTAGGCTCTACAAATAATTAGCTATCTGACCATAGGAAATTCACTCTCGGTACTCATTTTTCTCAATTGTAAAATGACTGGATGACTAAAGCACTCATTGTCATGAAATAAGGTCCTTTCCAGCATTAATCCTATATTTGCTGCAAAAGTAAGTAAAAAGCAATTCAAGATTTCCTAATAAATTTTTATCACTCTCCTTTTACTTTCTTCTCTTCACCTCTCTCCCCCCACCCCCCACTCCCAACCAGGACCTTTTATATGTAGACTTCCTTTCTTATGCATAAATCTGGTCAAAATCTTTCTGTTGTTTGCATGTCATTTAGGGACCTCCAAAATCTGATGTCACCTACTTCTTCCCCCTTATTTCAGCTTGGTTTTATTTTTTTTCATTCCACTTTATTTTTTTTTTTAATTTTCTCCATCAAAGGAAAATTCTAAAATCTCTTGATGAAGACAGTGTGCATAACATACACAAAAGCATAAATTACAGGTCCTAGTCCTATTTCTAGTCCTTGCATGTATTCATTGCTCTGGACAACCTAAACTCCTCACTATTTACTATACATGCCCATATTTTCCCATTTTTTTATATTTGTTCAACAGCATGGTCTAAAAAATTCAATGCCCTAAGGCCAATTTGGTTATGTGCCTTCCTAAACCTAGCTAAATTAGACCTTGAATAATAGCCAGTAGTCTATTAGAAGCAGCTAAGAGGTATGATGCATAGTGTTGGACTTGGGATCAGGAAGACCTGAATTGGAATTCAACCTCATACATTTAATGGTTGTATGACCCTAGGCAAGTCATTAAACTTCTTTCAGACTCAGCTTTCTTATTTGTAAAATGGGGACAATAATAGAACATACCTGATGGGGTTATTGTGTGAAACAACTATGAAAACACAGAAAACATTTTGGCAAACCTTAAAGTGCTATATAAAGGCTATTATTATATAATAATGATGATAGTAACATTTATAATAGTTACAATTATAACTATTATAGTAACAATAATAATAATAATTATAATTATAGACCAATACACAAAACATTCCATCTGGTAAAATAGGCTCCATTGATCTAGATTTAAGAACTCCAAATTATATAAGTATTCCAATAAGGCAATGAAATAGGCCTTCAATCTTATGAATTTAAGACTAAACAAATAAAATTGGGATAAATGATATTATGGGCATAAAAGAATACATACAAATATCCAACAAAACCTCAAACTGACATTTAAATAAACCTATGTATATGTTTTTTCAGGACTATCTTTAATAAATTATATAGTATTTTCTGGATTGCAAGTCACTAGTCTCATGATGATCCTGCTAGGTAAGTAATAGAAGTATCATTATTTTGTAGAAAATTCAAAAGGGCTTTAAATAACTTTTCTCATTAACAGATAGTGCTTAAAATTTAAAGGGCATTAAACAAGATATTTAGTATTTTCTGGGAGGAAGTGAGGGGGAAAAATAGTTTAAAAATATACACCTAAAGCAATAATGTAATGTAAATGTAAGTCACTCCCTATTGATATGACTATAAAATGCTAAAACAAGTGATCACAAAAAAAGATCTATCAATTGATTTAATCTGAAAAACATGGAGTTTTCTCTCTCCAAATGAATTAAAAGGCAGCATGATACAGTTGAAATAGTATTGGATTTGAAGCCTCACGAACTGGATTCGAATCTTCATTCTGCTATTTTTACTTGTATAATCTGGTAAAATTAATGACCTGTTTTGGGCCTCAATTCCTCACCTAAAATGAAAACTTAATTACATGACCTTTAAGATTCCTTCTAGTTCTTAATCTGTGATGTTATGAAGGAGATGTTTGGTTATCACCTGGATAAATGAAACCATAGAGTGAGGCAGATTTAGTTGCCGGAAATGGACCTTAGTGTCCTGAAGATTTAATGTACTTTCTCAAGTGTCTAATTTAATTTCTGAAAATTAAATCTATTATGTATGAAATAAATAGTAATTATAAAAAAATGCTGTTGAACATCTAGGTTACTATAGGAAATCCTAATAAATTTTATGAGAATAAATTCCTTTTATAGTTTGGCTAATTTTCAAGTACAATTAAAAGAGTATAAAATCTTCACAAGCAATATTTTTAAAGAGGCATTAATTTTTTAAAAAGGAGAAAATATTATCTATGTACAGTCATGAAATCACACATTATGGGGGAAATGGTATTGGTTTATCATTGGAAAGCTAGTTTGCTTTTTAAATAACAAAAAAAGATTTCCAACTATCCCTTTTTAATATCCCAACTATATTACAAAATTAATTATCAGGATAAGCCTTCTTTTTTGGAGGAGACTTGTTCTCCTTGTCTCTCCCTGACTGGAAATATAGCAGTCACTTATAAGCTCCATCATACTTCTGATCAGCACAGAAGTTTTCACACTCTCTGCTTCCAACCTAGACCAGTTCACTGTTTCTTTGTAGCCTGGTATCCCACTTTCACACCCTGCTTAGGGACTTATTATATTTGCCCCAAATAGTTCATATATCTGATCAGTTTTAGCCCTTTTTGCAGCTTAGAACTACAGAAATCAAGTGATAAAGCAGCCTCAGTCTCCCTTGGGAGGGATACTCGACCTTTGCCACCATATCTGACTATAGGCTGTCTTTTAAATAATTTGTTGCTATTTGGAAAGTATCACACATTCCCAATGTTACATAGATTGGATCATTTTGTCTACTGGAAGATTCAGTTGACAGAGAGAAAAAGCAATGAACAGTTTCCCAACTTCAGATGTTTTTTGGTTCACCCCCCCCCCCCCCCGCCAGCTCTTTAATTATGTTATTAAAACAAGAGTTTATAATTTGATTTTTTTTAAAGATATTTTGGATTTTATAGTAAAATATATATGTTTCTCCTTTATTAGTGTGAGAAATAGGATAGTGTGTTGGATTGACAGCCAACCTTTAAGTCATACAATTTTAAGGTTCAAGGTGGACCTCAATGACACATAATAGACAGCTAAGTAACCCTGAGCAAATCAGTTAAACTTTCAAGGGTCTAGGCAACTCTTTAGAACTATCAGTTGCAAAGAAGATGCCAACCTGCATTGATAAATGGAACACTATTCCCCATCCTAGAATTTCTTATCCATATTCCTGATAGCAAGAGTCCAGTGTCTATCTATATCATTTTAGTTAAAGTGTCATCAGAACCTGCATTGAAATATGATTGACAAAGAAACCTGTGAAAGAACAGAATAACTTAGCCCCTGACCAACAGGTTTAATATTTTTATCATTTCTAAACATGGTCTCATTAAAAAGCAATAAATATTACCCTTATTAAATTCTTACCAATTGCAAACTGTTACAAAATGTAAAAGTAAATAAAAGCTACTCAATGGAATGTATTTCTACAAAATTTACCTGATAGCCTGAAATCCTGGTCATGCTTAACTGTATTTTCCTTCTTTCTCCCTTACCCACATATACAATCAATAGTCAAGTCCTGATAGTTCCAACCCTACAATATATCCAAAATACATCCACTTTTCTGAACTCACATGGCCATTATCCTAATTTTGTTCTTCATCATCTCTTATCAACACTATCAAGACTTCCTAACTATTGTCCTTGCTTCTAATCTTTTCCCTCCCTAATTCATCCTGTGCACAACTACCAAAACATTTTTTGGGAATGAATAGAGGCCATGTGGTACAGAGGAAAGAATCTTACATATGATCTCAGATCACAGTTGTAAGGCTTACTACATGTGTGACCTTGAGAGAGTTGAAAAGATAGACTCTAGAATACCTTCCAGGTCTACCCATGTCTCTCTCCTGCTCAAATATCTTCAGTGGTTCCCTATTAAATAATGGAATTTCAGAGGTGGAAGGGATCTCAATTGAATATGAATATAATTCAATTGAGAGCTGAAAAAGAATCCTTTCTGAGGTGTCTGAGAAAGGGTTATTCAGCTTCTGACTGATGATGTCGAATGAGACAACTCACCAAATCCCATTCAAGTCAATTCTACATTAAGCTCTATTAGAGTGATTTTTCTGACATTGAATTTAAATTTGTTTCTTTGAAGCTTCCACTCATTTCTTCTAGTTCTGTTCTCTGGGACTAAACTAAACAATTCTAACTTTTCTTTAATTTAAGAGCCCTTCACATATTTGAAGACAGTTATCATGTTCTCCTTGAGTCTTCTCATATAACACTGATTCAAGGCCTTTTGTGGAGATCTCTGCAGTTCATAAATGTCTTTTGTAAAATGTGGTGCCCAGAATTGAATAAAATACTGTAAATGAGGTCTGACAAGGGCAGAACACAATGTAATTATCATGTTATATCCATACTACAAACATTCTCACCTCTATCTTGTTTTTCTAACATTTGACAGCTTACCTTCAGTGAGATATTTGCCCTATTCGTGTAAATGATGCTAATTTTAATTCAGTCTAAGACTTCAGTAGCTTTTTTGGCTGCCATATTGTATTCTGGACACATATTAAATTTGAAGTCAACCAAAACCTCAAACCTGTTTTGGTAAATTGTTCTTTAGCCATGGCTGTTTCATCTTGTAATTGTAAAGTTAATTTCTTGAATCTAAGTCCAAGACTTCACTATTGCTTATTTTAAATTTATTTTTGTTACAACAAACCATCTTTTTTTTGGCCTGTTGCATCTTTTCAAAATTGTTTTGGATTCTGATTTAGTTATCTGGTAAATAGCTTTAGATTATTGGTAAATTTGATAAGATGCCATCTATGTTTTTATATGTCATTGGTGCATATGTTGATCTGCACAAGGTTAAGTCCAGATCCCTGAGGCACTTCACTGAAGACCTAAGTTTATTCACCCTTTCAATAAGCATTTATTAAATGTTTATCATGTAGAAGACATTGGGGATACAAACACAAATTAGTCAAAATAACCACTGATCTCAGAAAACTTATATTCTTTTGAAAGGAAATAAGATGCATACAAAAGTTGCTATAGTTATATGATATAGCTATCATTGCTGTAGTTCACAACTGGGTTTCCACGGATAGATAGATAGATAGATAGATAGATAGATAGATAAAAGGGACCTTAGGTCATGTATAAGCATTCAAGGTAACAAATGCATTTGAGTAGAAGAGAACCAAAAGTGCAGATATTGCCATTGAAACACTAATGACTATTCCTTAGGTCCTATTATTCAAAGAGTTCCAAATACAAGTAATTGTACCATCATCTAGCTGACATCACTTCATTATTAAATTCTTTGTAAAAATTCTAAGTAAATTTACACACACACACACACACACACACACACACCACACACACACACATTGCTTCCTTTCCATTTCTAGATGATCCCTAATTTTTTGCCCAACAAAAGTTCTAGAATTTTCTGGGAAATTCTAGTGAGTGAGGTTAAAAATCCTTTCTTTTCCAGAGAGCTTGTCATCCCTTCTGGAATGGTGTCCTCTGAAGAATTTTAGTCCTGGAAATCCTAATCTTCTCTCATACCTCTAGGGGAAAATACTGTCATTTAATTTCCTCAATAAGATGATTCCAACTTAATTTTCTGGACTTATTTTGTTTTATCCTCCTTTATGCTACATTGTAGGTAAAATGGAGAGTTTAGCTAATTTAGTTAATTTAATCCTGGAATTTTCCACCCTAATATCCCCCTCTATTTCCCTCCCATCATGCTTGGGACACCTGTCTACTTCAGCTTTCCCTCTCCCCATCCCACTCCTTTTCATGTCTTAGGTCAGATATTACTTCCTCAGTGAAAAATTCCTTGATTTTTTATCCTTTTTTCCATTTCCCCCATGCAGTTGTGATCTCTCTTTCCTTAATCTTTTCTAGGATACTTTTATGAATTTCTCCTTCATCCCTAGCACACTGCATCCCTATTACCTTGTAATATTCTTGTTTGCCCATGTGTCATATCCTGCAGTGCTCTGCCCCACCTCCAACCATGTTTCTTGAGGGCAAGGAATATTTTGTTTTTCACCTATGTATAATCAGCACCTTGAACCATGCCTTATGGATAATAGATTCTCAACAAATGTTTGTTGAATTGAATTAACCATCCATGCACATTGCTGCCAATGATACAGATACTGAAGAATACTATGGGATTATGACTATTGATATACTTTGGAGATGTCTGTATTGTCATAAAACATATGAACTTTTTCCTCACCTCTAGCCATTTGATCTTTAAAAATAGTAACAATACATTACCTATAGCTAGTTTAAAAAAATCTTAAGTGGTTTTGTACATTTTGTCTGAAATAATATAACCAAATAATAAAAAAAAAAACCCAAACCATCTAAACTCATCCCCTTCTCCTCAAAATGGCTTCTAGTGCATTAGAAATATACATTAATTCAGCAATTGCACAGTTATAATGTACTTATTTCCCTAAAATCTTCAGGAAAACCAAATGCACAGTTATTGTTACTATTACTCAACAAGTTCAATCAGATAAAAAAAGAAAGAAGAATAATGCAAAGAAATCTTTCTATACAAATATTGGGCTTTCAGTAGTACTCAGGATAGAAATCCTTGCTTTATAGGAATACTTCATATGACCTCGAAACATTGATTCTAATATCCTGCTTTTTATACTAGACAGCAAATTCTAATTTGTTTAGATCTGACTTAACTTTAACTAATGCTGTTTTATAGAAAGGAAAAGCTTATCAAACATTCTTAGGCTAGATCTCAGCAAAGAGTAAATACCAGTCCTTTATTGCACAATTTGGAATGAATTCAGAATTCTGCTAAGGTTCATAGTGCATAACACAACTAATTATAAGTTTAAAAGTTTCATGAGTTTCACCTCAGGTATCAAACACACAAATTCCAGGCCTCTCTGTCATGCTTTGAAACATCTACAATAGAATCTAACATTCTTCATAAATGAGATAAGCAAAAGTATGAGCTTAATTCTTTAAAAACCTATACTTATTAACCCATACATTCTATGAATTGAAAAGCTGTATGTAAAAAACCACAATAATTAAATCATATAACTTTTTCAGTATATCAGCCAACTTTCAGCATTAACTATATTTGCTTAAAATTCTTTATGTCATTCCACTGATATGTGAATCATATAAGATATAAAGTCCTTGTTCTAATTCAGTGAGGGGAATTCATTCATTCATACTGAAAAAGTCACATTCTTAACATTAGATTTTTTTTTTGTATCTGTAATCCACAATCTTCAAAATATTTTTTTCCCTTACAAATAAGACCTTTTGATCAAAATGAGGATATGGATTATAAAAGTATCTAAACCAATCTCAGTTTTGTGCTTTAGATTCTTTGGTGCCAAACCACTTTTAGTGTTTCAGATAAAGCAATGACAGCACACACCTTCTTGTTATTATTTATTCATGGAAGGCCAAACCAAATGCCTGGGTGGATTCCCCAAGACATGAAGTAGGTTATTTTTTTTCCATCCACAGGACCCTATTTACATTTAAACGAACTTACTCTTTGTGAAAGATTGGCTCCAACAGAGAATACCGCACCACCACAGACATAGAAATTAAATTACAATCACAAGTATAGAAACCACCAACATAGTTCTAAAAATATCTTAAAACATTTGTATGTGTGTATGTCAGATGTACATATATGCATGTTAGTAGTGAAGAATAAATGTTCTATTTTAATTTATGAGATGCATCCTTGGCTAAACATTCCTAATCCATATAAGTTTTTTTTTTTTTTTTTTCTCAAGCCAAACATGTAAGACCAAGACTACTTATATAATGGCCAGGCTCCTCACCAGGGTCATGAAAACTGTCATGTGCAGCTCCAAGATTTAAATGGATGAGTCCTTCTGGCTGATCTTAGAGTGGCATTGATTTGACAAATGTGGGAAAGTCCTCAGCTGTGAGATGGGGGCTTAGGTTGTGGGCTTTGGTCAATTGAAAGGTTGCATTAAATGTAAATTATAGGACTGTTACTTAGATATATACCCTTCTCAACCAGGTGAAAGGCAAACAGAGCCTTGCACTAATTCACAGATGAACTGGTGATAGACTTCGAGCAATAACAGGCCAGCAAGGCAGCAGTAGGCAATTATAATCCCCATCTTTGAAGGAAGGAAGGAAGGAAAGGTATTTTTATATAAAGCCATATTAAATTTCCTTTTTAAAGTGCCTCTATGTATTTCATTTTACAATTTATATGGAAAAGTATTAGTTTTTAAAAAAAAACTACAGCAGAACTGGCAATAAATATCACAGTAACAATTGTTCTTTTATTAAATATTTATTGAAATAAATTCCTGTGCTTTCTCATTTTTCTTCTTCTGGTTCCAATATTTATTTACAGCTGATTATTAACATCTGCCAGTGTAACAGTTTCATCTGTACAGAAGCCGAAGAGTAAAAAAGTCACCCACCCCCTCTAACGTGACCTGTAGTTAGACAGAAAACAGTTTTCCCAGTCACCGCTTGGCTTCCTGTCTGTGACCTCTGAAAAGCATTGGAGGCCAGGGTTAATGGCCTTTCCAATCTCTGTGATAAGAATTCATTTTGTTCTATTACCAGCAGTTATCCGAGGAGGCTGCTGCATCACTTCAGCAGGGTTCAATCAATGAGAGGACCTAATGAAGTAACCAGCTGTAGCTCTATTTCCCTGGTCAACTCTATCAGACAAATAAGATCTATCAGTCACATCTTAAGGCTGATCCTAGAAAAAGCATCTTCACATGCTGAACCCGTATGCATATGAACTAATGATACCCGGCCATTTCTTTTTAATCTTCCCTTTTGATATAGCTTTTCTAACAGAGAAAATGGAATGGAATGGGTTCTGAGATGTTGCATTAAGAGGACAATAATGCAGGATTAAAGAAGAGTGGATTTGCAGAACAGCTCAAAGAGTTTGTCGTAATAGGAAAAACAGTACAAATTATACTGCATCCATCACAGCCCCGTTTCTTAGCTCTACTGCCCTAGGATGTTTATATAGCTTTTCATGCTGGCATTCTAAAATGTTCAAAAAAGGATGCAAAGATGAAAATTATTTTGTTTATTATTTTCAGACTCAAGCAATTAAATGTCATAAACAGTTTTAATTATAGATTTGTATTTTGGCTTGTCATTTAGAAAAGAAATATAATTATGTGATATTTTTACTTTTCAGTCAAATGTCAGTTAACATAATTGCAGACCTTAGCATTGTTTTGTTTCATACTTAGGTGACATCATTAAAAACAAAAATGTTATTTATGGGGAAATTCTGCTATTTATAAAGATTTGATTCATTAATTAGATCCTTTTGCAATTCAAAAAGGGATTTTCTGGCTAATCAACTAATTTAATTTTTTTAATAAAAAAATTTAAAAGTAGCCTTCCACAAAGCAGCAGCTGAAAAAACAACAGCCATCATAACAATAACAATGGTTTTCACACCTTAGATTTATAGCTTCATAAATAAAAACAGGTTAATAGTCACATAAGAAGGGACTCTGGAGAAAAAAGCAATCTGTGTTTAAAAAAAAATCAGTTCTTGGTTGGGCTGGGGGTTTGTGTGTGTGAAGGAGTAGAAAGAGGCGGAGCATGGATGGTGTCAGAGGTTCTAGTCTGCCCCCCAAGCCATATCAGCCAGACTGTTGCAGGAAGCCATGTTCCTGGAGGTTTCTATTTGCTGGTTTGTTGAAAGCCACATGTAGCTGAGTTTACTTTATTAGGTTAATCAAGGTGAATCACATGAAATGAAATTTATATCCATTTAAGTTGGCTGCTCTCTTTGTCAAATGGAAATGAAATGCTTGGCTTTTGGCTGCTATGCTAAGAGATGCTATCTAAATAAGGATCACAAAATAAATAAAAGTCCTAAATAGTCTTACTCGTTGATAAACATATTCCCACCATACACAAATCATACATGCAAGAAAAAATATTGAATTTAAAGCTAAATAATGTTCAGTGGAGAGCAGGAAAGCTAATGAAATATATGTATATGTGTATATATATATATATATATATATATATATATATATATATAAATATAAACACCCATATTTATATATAGGTACTAAAGTGCATATGCTCCATCCAAATATATCTTTCTAATTTTGCTGTGTGCATAAAAATAGTGACAGTTTCTTTTGCAGGTAGTTTGCTTTAACAAGACAGTTTGAGTGATACTGATTATATCAAAAAGCAAAATATTCTTCATTTAATTTCAGATCTTTATAGTGTTAAATAAAGGATTTTAGGGAGGTGGGAAGAAAGTAAATAAAAAGCATAACAGAATATATGTTTTAACATAGCCATGTAGTATTTAAGAACACTTTTGAAACCACGGGATTTTTTTTTTCTTCGACATCTAGGTGCATGTGAAAAAAGCCTGCACTATCTTTACTGCATATGTAAACAGATAAGAATATGCCTAGAAGGCATTTTGGGAACACCTGTCAATTTTTTATAGAACACACTGATTGTGGGATATTGATTGCATTTAAACAAAGTTGTTTCAAAAAAAAAATCAGCTAACAATTCGTGTAGAAAGGACCGATCAATATTTAAATGACTCTCTTTATTGATTTAAAATTAACTTTCAATTAAGAGATCCATAGGACTCTTAACTGCGACACTTATCCATTCAAGAGAAAATAAAGGTACATTTATCGATACACTTAAACAGCAGTGGCTGGTTTCCTATCGATTCAGTCATTTGTGCTGGGATTCGTTAGCGTCATCAGGCTTTAGCTCGCTTACTAGGTCTTCAGAGTCTATGATACTGCAAGATATAGGAATGTGCAAAACAACGCAAGGGAAGGATAGAAAACCTAACAGAATTAAAAGATATAGGAAAAGGTAAGCTATCCTTAAGCTTTTTAAGTATATTATTGAATGAGGAATGCTTAGATTGTTTGTGTCTGTCTGAAAAACAACCCTGAAAAAAGGATGGTTTTTTTTCTCCGAAGTACCTAGGTTAAAGACAGCATACTTTGTGTTTTGAAACAGTATAAATAAATGAAATCTCTGTGTTATGGATTAATAAAAGCTCTATTGGCTTCTATTGATTAGCAAGATCACTAATATATATATTGATTAGCATATGATCAATATCAGTTAAAACATTGTTTATGAAATGTTTTTTAAAATGTGATATTGTATTTCCTATTTATAATACTATATATGTATTTTTAAAGCCAAATTTACTTAATATCGTGGTTAGAGAACTGTACTCAGCTCTAGGAAACCTTTGGAGCATTTATCACTAATTAAATTTCACAGTGATTTTTACCTTTTAAAAATTGGCTTAATGAAGATAAATACTGATGAATAAGGAAAATGAAGGAAAATTCAAAAGATGGAAGAATAAATCATAAACATATGAATAGATATTTGGTCTCACATATGAGATCCCATAATTATCTTTCTATTTTGCATTGGCCTCCTGGCCTGCTACTGGATGGAAACTGTGGACATAGAGAGATAACTAATCAAACACATTGCATATCTCCTTACATATTCTAAACTTACATTAGAAGATTAAAAATAGACAGGCAGAGGGCATGACATATGAACATAGCAGAGTTTCAGTAATCGTAGGTGAAAGGCATAAATGAAGGGTCCTCATTTCAGTCATGCAAAATCATGTGTATATATTTTTTGTCTTGTTATTGTTGACAATGACCTTAGAAAGCACTTTTTCTATGGAAAAACACCTACACACACATATATATGAATAGCATATCTACAGAAACTCATATACACACATATATAAATATGTGTGTGTGTGTGTGTGTGTGTGTGTGTGTGGTGTGTGTGTGTGTGTGTAGGTCTAGAACTCTTTCTTCAATATAATGAGATTTCCAGAGTTTGTCCATTTAATACTTTTTCACCTGTTGAGATATAATTTCTAAGAGAATAAATGAGGTCTAATTGTGCTAAACATCCAATCAAATAGCAATGTTCTTTAAATCTTATATTTAACATGCTATAACTTGTAATATAAATTACCAATCACATTAAAATGATTTTAAGAAGATTTATAAATTATAGTTTTAACTTTTTTTCTAACAACAGCATTTATTTTTCTGTTCCTCAAGTCTCAAATCATACTTTTTAAGGTTGTGCTTTATGTAAGTTATAGCTTTAGCATCAAAATGAGAGAAAATGGACTTAAATGATACCGGGGGGGGGGGGAGGAGAGAGTGAGCAAAGATCAGAAACAGGGGTATCCAGACATGAGTATACTCTCCTAAAAATTTAATCACATAATATTAGTGTAACATAATATGGGATGTATCCTGGAAGTTACAATTACTAAAAAGTGCAAGATGCCATCATTTCCAACCAGAAATTAGATGATTATACTAATTAAGTGCTAGCAGGTGGCACTAGATGACTGCTCCAATTTTTTCTGATCTGCAGAGGAGAGAAATGCATGGCTCGGTGTCTACAAAACCCAGGAGTGGTAAAAATTGGTTTAAGCAGTGCTGAGTCCCAAGGTGCAGAATAAGGATTCACTCTGATTTAACACTTCCTTATCACATCAAAGAGGTGAAAAAGGCATCTTTATGGATTGGCCTGGGGAAAAAATATCCACAATTCAGCTTTTTACCCTAGTGGAAAAACATTGGGACACTGCTAGGTCTCTGAAATAATGCAATGCTGTGATTCCAATCATATATAATATTTGTATTTCAAATAATTAAAGCTTGAGTGTGATTCTAATCTGTTTTTTTTGACGGCTGAAAACATCCACTAACATGATCATTAAGTTATGAGTGAATGTTGGGACTAAGTAAAGTCCCTTACTTTTCTTTTTCATAAAATGAATGATTACTACATCTAGCCCATCACTTCCACATAGAGTTGTTTGCTAAGGGTTTTCTTGTACTATTAATCATATTTAATCCATAAACAAATCAACGCAATATGACAACCTCATTGTTGAATACCTCTGTAAAATAGAGTTCTAGATCAGTATGAAATCTGTAGTTAAACTCTTAAAAAACCTGCAAGGTAAGTCTTAGTCGGATTTTCTAGTCTCCCCAATTCTTCTTTAAAATCAGTCATTATCATATTAATTTTAGAGATGATGACGATAACGATAATGATAGCACGATGTGCCAGATAGTGTACTAAGTACTTTATAATAATAGCTCATATTTATATAGTGCTTACAATGTGTCAGGCACAGTGTTAAATGTTTTTTGATTCTCTCAATTAATTCTATTATTCCCATTTTACAGTTGATGACACTGAGGTAGACAAAAATTAAATGATTTGCTCCATCAGATAGTAAGTGCCTGAGGCTGGGTTTGAACTCAGATCAGCCTGACTCCAGACACTGCACTCCATCTATTAAACTGCCTAACTGCTAGGGAATGGGTTTGTGATTGATATATGGAATTTTAAAGTGAAAAAATCTCTCGACCAACCATTCTCTCAAACTCATAGGCTTGGAAAGCATTGCATGCCTTGCATCTGGTGCTCTATTCTTTAGGCTTTTCATTTCACATGTTTTGAGGAGTGAGAAGTTGGAATTTAACAGTGATAGAAAACGGACTCTGTTTGATCCTGAAGAATCCACGAAAGTGCAGAACATATGCCTAAAAGGCAAACAGAGTGATTCCCATAAATGATGGAAAATAAATGTTATCTAATTTCTGAAATTCTCTTATCTAGACTTATCTGTCTCTATAGAGTTTGTTTCAGCATTGTTATTGTATTTGTTACAATGGATCAGACATGCTTGATAAGATTTGATTCCAGATATATCTAACATTTTCTGATACCTTATAATGTCTGATATCTCACAGCACGGCTAGTTTACTTAAACATTTTTTTTTATTTTTATTTTTTTTTACCCAAAGGCTTACTGACACCATAATTTCAAGAAGGTTTCAAACCACTTTACCCAAATCATGACTAAGATGGACACAAATAATTACAGGAGTTAGTGCTACAGGGTGTAAAATTGTCCTTCTCTTAGAGGAGATGCATTCACTTCATTCTGCTATTCCCTGCTGAGAAATGATGTGTGGAAACTGTCTGAGAACACTGTGTAATCCTCCAATGTAAAAAAAGAAAAAGATTCTAGTAGAGTTACATATATCCTTTGGACATAGAAAAAGGAATCACAAGAATTCCCTATACCAAGGACAAATGCTAAGTGTTCTTGAATCGACAAGCTTAAATAATAATTCTCATTCTTTAGAGAAAAACTTTGAAAGTTTGTGAAAATGAAATAATTTCACACTCCCTTCCCCCACCCCCTTTTTTGATAGAGAAAAAAAAGAATGGAATTAAACTTCAAATCTCAAATAAGGAGGCACAATTATAAATCTACCATGAATTCTCAGCTGTTTGGCTTTCAAATATTATTTTGTGTGGGTACTTTTTTCTTTTTTAATTCCTATAAAATTTTCATTTCCTTGGCTACCACTAAAGTGAACACCTTGCAATAAAGCCAGTAAACATCTTCTGTAAAATATGGAAAACAACTTTGTTCTTATACCTTTGGTCATTTGATTAACCATGCAAAATGGAATAATCATGGGCTATAGAAACACATATAAGGCAATGGGAGAAATTTTAACTTGTTCAATCATAGAAAATAATGCAGTACTATAGGCATAAGGCCAACTTTCTTACCCTTGCATGCTACTGATTAGTTCAGCCTTAGCAGAACAGAAATCCTTAATCTTCTCTTTTTAATATAGAAGAGGTAAACCCTCTTCACCTGCACGTGGAGCCTGCTTTTTCATCAAAGCTCAGGAGATTCCAGCAACAAAATCAATGTATGCATGTTCAGAGCCGTTTTCAGGGTTTTGTAAGACAAATCTTTCAAATGGGAGCTAGTTGAATGCTATTGAACTAGGTTTCGATCTGACAGAGTGAGTGAACAACACAGAAACAGTTCACTTACCACTGCTCACACTACAGGAGGTTGGGATCAGGTACAGCCCTGCACAAATACAGCTGTGCCCCTTTTCTGTAACCTTTGAACTCACTTAATCCAACACTAAACCTGACAGTCAGTTGACTGCTTAAATAAATAAATATTTAAAGATTCTTCAGATTTAATGAACATAATTATTCAATTTCTTTTGACCACACTAATCAAGTATACTTAAGAAAAGCTCGTCCAATGCCATTCTTGGGTTTGGTAGGGCTGGAAATAGAGTCTAGAAAGGCTTCAGAAACATACATACTATTACATAGCCAAAAAGTCCATTGAAAATGCCAGTGCCTTTAATTTTGAAGTAATCCAGGATACGGATTTATCTATTGAATCAACAAATGTTGGTTTTGGTTAAAGGGACACCATCACTGTTGATATTTATATTACCAATTAAGGATCTTGATTCCTGGAATATTTAGAGGCCTTTATTTTAAAAAGGGGAAGGAGGTTGTTTAAAGTTAAATCTCAAACTTAGCAAGTATTTATTTATTCAGATGACCCTTTTATTAAGAGGCTAAATGCACATGCTTATACCAGTTCTCCATGAACTAAAAAGCTAAAAGAAATCTCAATCAAAAGCTGACTTTGAAGTAGTGACATGCACTAACTTAAAGTGAAAAAGCATTTACTGATATATTCAGATGATTTTTATTAAGTCCATAGAACATCTGAGCCATCTACTTAATCATGATACATAAAGAATCCACTATAGTTGGAGAAGTTAAATTAGTTGGAAACAATGAGAAAAGTGAGCAGTATTTCTAATTTTGGGGAAACACTGAAATAGTTTATCTTGGGGATAAAAATTAATTAATTAAGTTAATTAATAGGCCTATTATGAAATATATACTTTGTTCATTAAAACAATTGCTTTAAATGCACATTTGAAAAATTTTCTCAGACTCACAGGATTATCAGATTGTCATTTCACACCTAAAAGATAAGGTATTTATTTACTTTCCTATAAGATAGTGAAGTGATATAATGACACACAGGTCACTATAGGAGTCCTACTTTAAAAGGAGCATAACAACCCTGAGGATTTAGAATATGAGTACTTAAAATAGGATAACTGATTTTTTCCTAAATTATGTTGATAAGAGATCCCAGAAAAATAATATAACATGATAAAACAAAATGCTGCCTATGGAAAATAGCAGAATTCCCAAAGGGTCACATATTTAGAGTTGGATGGAATCTTAGAGATCATCTAGTCCAACTTCATAATTTTATAATAAGACAAGCTAGTCTGAAGGGAAGAGAAGTTAAATGTCTTGTTCAGGTCATCATATTGATAAAAAGTAACAGAGCAAGCATACAAACCCACACCCCTGATGAATAGTCAGTGTACTTTTTATATCAATGTCCTTTCTACAACATCATTCTGTCTATTCTAAAGGAGAAATTAATAGGCAGAGAGACCAGTAATAAGTTGGAAAATGTTCTACATACGTATTTTCTTTGGCATTTTTAGGGACATTTAGGGATTCTTCTTTTGTACACTAAATGTGCACTAAAAATCATCACTAAATATCATCATCAAACTCTCTAATTGCCTATTATGATTAAAAATTCTTATTATTTTAACATCAGCCTGAAGGAGTTTTATTTCTAGGCAAAATTAAGAATAGTTATTAGAAAGCAAATCCATATTTTTTAAAATGCAGTTACATTATAAATCCTGTTACTGTCAAAATAATCCAACTGTATTCTTCAAAGCAGAGAATTCTGATCCTTTCCATTCTGTTTGCATTTTTAACATTTTTCAGGAAGAAAATGAAAGATTGGATACAAAGAAAACTGAAGCACATACCTTCATCTTTAGACAAATCAGTTTTATGTTGCAGGACTTGCAGAGGTATGTTTTTGTGCTCATAAATATTTCACAGGTAAATTTGTATCTTTCCAATTAAAAGATTGTTGCATACTGATAGCTGATATCTCAGGTGTGTTGAAATGGCCTTAAAAATTAGTGAAAAATATGACTTTCATAAAAAGATGATACCTTTCATTAGCCTCTTCATTCCTGGTCACAAAGACCTTTTCTGACCTCATTCTATAAAATGCAAGCTCAAAAGTAGATAAACCTATCAGTAGCTCTGAAGAATTTTTCTTATTATTTCATCATTAATTAATAATTCCAATGTGAATGTGGGAATGAGCTTATTTTCAGAGCAATGGAAAGAATTCTTTGAAAAATAAGAAAACATACATACTATCAACTCCTCCAATATACACAATCCTACATTTTACACTTGTCTGGTTACTACAAAGTTTGTTATATTATTCTGTTGTTTTTTTTTTCCCCTTTAATGATTAAATACTTTCCCATAAAACATGGGAAATTTCTCAGGTAAATGGGCATTTCTGATGGCAGAACTTCAAACTCGATCTCAAGTTTCTCAAAATTGTTTTCATTTCTTTTTAGAAGCAATTAGTGAAGGCCATGTTTGTTTAGCAATTTTTTTTTAAAAGCACTAGCTTGCAGAAGCTTGTAAGCACTATGTAATTTTTAAAATGTATGCTACAAGTATATATGCATATTCTCGCCTCCAGCTTAAATACAGTGAAGGTTGTAGTTGGTTGCACAGGAATTGTCTGAAGAACATTACAGCAAGGCAAACACGATTGTATTCCAACTAAAATGGCTCTCTTTATACCGTGTATTGAAACTTGATAACTGTTGGTTATAAAATTCCTTTGATTTTCTGTAGGTAATAAAATACTTTGGCAATTACTATTGACAGTTCTGGATAATCTTGAAGGCTGCCTTGCCTGAAGAAGATGAGTGTTACAAATCACTTCACTGAAAGAGGGAAGAACAGCAGCAGGCAGCAGACAGGTTTCAATTTCACAATGCTGATTATCTCATTCGCGATTCCATGCATGCCTAAATCTGAGAATCCCTCAAGCAGCTATATGGACTTCTACTTTTAAAATGCCTATTACGCTTTCATACTTTCTCCTGCTTCCTGAAGAGTGCCATTTCGCCAAGCTTAAATAGCAGAAAATTGCAATGCTTTTTCCTCTGCCCATCTCCTCAATCTCTATTAACCTGCACAAGAACAAAGGAGTATGATGGTCCAGCTATAGGCTGGGAAATAGGTTTGAAGTTGTTTTTCATTTGCTGGTTCCCATCTTTTTGATTCATCAATGCATCTCCAACAATATTCTTCTTTTCATACCTAAGCAAATTACTGAAAATACAACCCCCATATGTAAATGCATTTTCTTCATGCATCTATAGGAGCCTGTACACGTGCGCGTGCGCGCACACACACAAACACACACACACACACACACACACACTCTTATTATTTATATCAACACCAAATGATACCATGTGGCTTTTAGAATGTGTCATGATTTAAATAAAAGTGATAAAAGTGAAACTGGCCCAAGTGGAATTCATTCTCTTTAGGTTATAGGAGAACAATGAGCTATGAGCTGAAAAGCAAATTGTTGATGCACCTGGTTCTAATGCTTTGCAGGACGCCTTTATTAGATGTCATAAACTGAATGATGCATTACTCTGTAGACAACTTACAGCCTGCAAATGTTGAGGTAAAATGGAGGACAGTTTTTTCTTTTAAATTTTTAAACAATAAGTTAAAATGTTCCTTTGAGATCAAACATTTATTAAATGTAGAAATCTTAATCACCTTAATGGATTATGTGCATATTCCTAATTGTACATATCTCAGCTCTTTTAAGAGTTAAATCCTTTCTCTGAATATGAAGAATCCAGAAAAACTTGGGAAGTAAGATTGAACTGATGCAGAACCAGGTGAGCAGAACCTAGAGAACCATTTGCACAACTTAGAAGGAATGAACAACTTAGATGGGTGCACTCAATAAACATGACTTTAAAAGGTTAATGGTGATGCATTCTTCTGCAGAGAATGGTAGACAATAGGTGAAAATGGCACATACAATTTCTGGCATAACCAAATGTTGGTTTGTTTTATTTAACTATTTTTATTAAAAGATAGAATTCCATGGGGACAGGAATGAAAAGTGTTATCAGTAAAGTGACAGCAATATGAAAAAAAAAAAAAAGACCTACAGAAACTTTTATTTTATAAAAAGAACAAACTACTTCTTAGGTTAATGATAAAACTTATCAAAGTAATTAAATATGGCAAATCCTAAATGCTAATTATAAGTAATGAAAGGAAAGAGGGAAATCATTTTCTTATTTTTGTTTGAGAAAAGTTTGAAGGATCAATGCCCATTCTTTCTAATCAATTAAACTAAAATTGGATGAGTCCTAAAGAAAAAAAAATTAAGATAATTTTGTCCATCCAAGGCTATTTTAAAATAGTCTGTTTTGCATTTTAAAAGATAAAAGAATATTTTCTAAAATGACAATTGCTGGATGGCCATCGATTCAGAGCTTTAATCTCATAGCCTACTCAAATTTCCCATTATGTCTCACTGAGGCTTAGAGGGATAGAAAGGCCGAACTGTGGCCTTCAACAAAAGTGGAGGGGGGGGCGGGTTACAGCATTAAGAAACACAGCTGTTGCTCCCAAACTGCAAATGTTAGAATAACTCACTGCTTGTTTTTTTTTTTCTTGCTGCTAATAAAAACTTAAAGTGTTTTGCATGCTTTCTATAAACAGTGCACTTAAGTTTTATAATCTAGTACATCTTATTAAGCGTGAAGTCTGCTGATCCCTAAATTATTCATAACATGGTCCAGACTGATTAAGATTGGCTTGTTAAGGAGCACAAGAAGCAATTAAACTGACAAGGCAGTGCGGCCTTGATGTATACATTTAT
Source organism: Antechinus flavipes (assembly GCF_016432865.1). Lineage (NCBI taxonomy): Eukaryota > Metazoa > Chordata > Mammalia > Dasyuromorphia > Dasyuridae > Antechinus > Antechinus flavipes. Next base: position 443,763,498 of record NC_067398.1, read on the forward strand.
TATCACAAGAATACCCAAAGTGAATGCCCTTATTAAGCAATGAATTTCACCTCACTGGCCTTCTACCATTGCTGCCACAGGCAGAGAGAGCTAGGAACAACATGTCAAAAGCTAACTCTGAGGAAATGCCTATCTTCAAGTGAAACCGATTTTGTAATGAACCTTTCAGTTCACTCCTGAGGTAATAAATCCTGACTGGTGCATTAATTACTTGATAACATCCCATCAAAATGCAAATGCAGCACTTGACCCATAGGAATGGCTCACTAGCTGTTAACTCTTCAGGGTATACATAAATTGTCTGTTTTCTTTTATCAAACAGGGCATTTATTTCCATCTTGCTAGGGTGAATGTCACTCTTGCCACCCTCGGCCCCTCTGTGGCCTGACACCATCATTTGCAGAAGACTGTCACCATGTGCCAACATCCTAATCGTGCTACTCCTTCACTTTGTACCTTTCAAGAGAAATTCTGCCCCCCTCCACCCTCCCTCCAGCTCTGTCCCCCCCTTTTCTGAAGGAATCTTGCATGTCAAGGACAAAGCTGTAATAGTGTTACAAAGAATAACCCCTACTTCTAAAGTACACTAATCTTTCTTTTCAATGGCAGTACACTAAACAGGGAATTTACTTCCTTGGACTGATTAAATGAAAGCTGCACATACATGTGAAGCTCTACCCAGCTTAGAGCAGCAAACATATCAAGGAGGCCTATGAAGAATTCCCCTGAAAGTATATTTGTCCCATGTTGGGAAAGAGTTTTAAGGTGTTTATTTTAATGCCTTCAATAAATATTCATTGTGCCTTCATTAAATGGCTAGAAATGGTACAGTACATACCCCTAAAGAGATAGTGAGATGAAGTGAAGAGGCAAAATACTGTATAATAAACATTTGAGATTTTGTGAAAGGCTGTCCAGTTACAGAGTGTTCTCTTAGCATCTTATAACAGACTTGGTTAGTTGTGAGAAATGTTTCCACAATGAATGTTAATGAGAATTTTTGTTTTATATTGGCTCATTCAAAATTCTGATCTACATCAATAGGTCTGACTCTCCCACCTGGGTCAACCTGCCTTCCAGTCTATTTTATTTGTCTTGAAGGCTTGGTGAAAATCCTTAATTCAGGTTACTAGGCAACCCTGCAGGTGAGAAAATATAATGTTTGGCCTACTCCATTTTTGAATGCACACAGTGGCCTAATGCCTTCAAAATAGACTGCAAAGCATGCACTGATAATTCTCTGCTACATTCTCTAAAGGCGAGGTCAGAAGAAAATTAATTGATGCTGAAAATAATGACAGAAGGAGAGGCACCACTGAGACTTGGTGTGACTGGCATGTGATAATGTTAGCAAGAATCCCAGCATGTGACTGGACAGTGTGATGAAAAATATACCCTCTGTGAGGGAAAAACAAGTTACAAAACTTAATTAGTTTTTGACACTTCTTCATAAGTTATTATCTTTTCATTTGGAACATTGCCTTGGGACATCAATACACAAGAAGAAATGAAACATTCTTATTGTAAATATGAAAGAAAGGCGACTTTATATTGTACTTTGTCTCTTTACATTCTTCTTGAATAAACAAAACATATCCCCTACAAGCTGAGGTATAGAAGATAGTGAACAATGAAAACACATCTGCTAAAAGTATGGCGGAGCCTTCGTCAACATATGGTCCCATTACAATTGATTACGCAGTTTTACTTGAAGAAAAGGTTACATACAAATCAAAAGTGGCCAAAATGAGGCTTTTAGATGGAAGGTGGTTAAAATCATATCGCCTATCACAGTGATGCTTCCTGTGTAGCAAAAGCACTTTTAATTTTTTCCACTAAGGTTCATACCTAGAAGTAATTCACACTGATTACTAAATAACCCTTGTGAGTTGCTTTGTCTTTTGAATTTTAAAAAATACACTTGCCGTGAGCAATGAATTTCATAAACCAGCAGCTCTCATGCTTGATGAATCATTCTGGTTTTATGCAGTGCTGTGTGATAGAGAACTGAGATAAAATATTCTATCCACAAGCTATTCAGTACAATTTATCATCAGCGGCTCACTAGTCCAGTGATAATACCTGGCTTGCAGATTGTAATGATCAGATTCTGTTTTTATTTCAAACAGGAGCGATTCCGAATACCAGAGTTTTTAATTTACATACATTAGTGAGGTTCAAATGTGGCAATAGCTACAAGCAAATTCACTTGCAAACTGAATGCTCGCCTTGCATAATGGGTTCCCTTTAGCAATTACTCACCAGTGAAGTACCCAGATAAAAATGAAAACAAAGAGAAAAAAGGAAAATCATGATACACATACCATAGTGTGGACGCAGATAATTACTGAACCACAGTGAAGGTCACGTTTATATCTGTTTTAGTAATGATTTCTTATATCCTTCCTCTATACTGAATTCCTAATGTAATCTTCTTTCTATTCTATAGCATTGTATTCTGTTTTATTCTGTAATTTTCTAAAGTTTCAATACTAGCTTCTTATTATGCAAAAGCAGCAACACATTACCATTAATAGAAGTTATTGTTGATACTATTTCAAATGACTAAAATATGGAAGCATCTGGTAAATACACTAACATAAAAATCTCAGCAAATTACACCAGGTTGAACATTTAGTAAAACCAACAGGCTTCTAATAAAATACCTCTTATAGCTACATCACTTTTATACTGACCACAGTATTGAGCTTGAATTCCCAGCAGCATCATTACTAGACATTTTCTGCCACCTTTCTAAATCTGAAAAGCTTCCTACATTTAGTGGAGATTAGGTAATGCTACAGCCAATCAATAGCAGCTATCAATTCCATACCTTGTTCAGAGGAACAAGTTGATTAAAGTAAGTAAAAAGGATAGTTGAATATGATTTAAATCTAGCTGTTTCTTGAAACTAATTTGTAGTCAGAAGGAAAAATGTTCCTTGGTCAATTTTTTTTTTTTTTAGAACAACCTTAAGAGTATGACTTACCCAAATAAACTAGAAAATTTTGCCACATAGTTAATGCTGCATTCTTGTCATGGTACTGAAGACCAGCCCCTGAGATTCAAGTATGCAATGAAATTTCAATTTTGACTTTTGGTTTGAAAATTTTGGATGTCATAACCTTAATGATCTGTAATATAGATCAATTTCCATAAATTTTTATTTGATCAATTTTTTATACGATCAATTTCTACAAACTTTTAACACTAGCTCTTAAAATGTGTACTTATATGATACAAAGATAACATGCCAAAGAAATCATTATTATTTTTTCAGTATAAAGGCAATAAGAGGCATTTATTTTAGGATAATAGGTTCTGTAACATTATTGATAATGTTTCTAGCACAAATCTGGTTTAGTGAACCCAGAAGAATTGGATACAATACAAAACATGTTGAGTTGATCTGATTTCTTAGAGGCCATCTTGATAAATTCTTGCAGCAAAATTGAGGAAAGAACAGTGAACTATGGAACAGGTGACTTATGTTCTATTGCTGAGCCTGCCACTAACTCACAATGTGGCTTTCAGTGAATCATGTATTTTTTGGGTACCTTGGTTTCCTCACTTTTAACACAGGGATTGGGGATAAGAAGAAAATTGCAAAACTGCACCTAGTTATGAGATTTTACAATTTTATGGTACCTTTTTGTTGCTTCCATTTGAAACAGAAAGGGAGAGTCATTTTGAATTAAAATAGGTCTGAGTCCTTTTCTTTACCCAGGTTTACCAAGATGACAGAAACAGAGGTCATTCTTTATCTTCCATGGAAAAATTAGCTTTTATAAAAGAAATTGATACAATGAAACTATGGCAAATACAAAACCAGGAGGATGAGATGAAAACACTGAGGTGGGAAATTAAGAAAATAAGTGCTTTATTTTCATTGCTCTACCTAGCTATTTCAGTAACAATTGGGACATTGAATAGTGGTTAGGCAAATACACTGATTTCTAGATTTTTCACTGAACTTGAGGACTACATTTATTTGCAAATGGTTTCATCCATCAATGCTAAGAAAAGAGCCAGGATTATAATTGAAAGAATTATGGACTTGATACAAATTTTAACAAACATATATAATGCACATTTAATTATACATATATAATTTCTAAGTTACAGAAATATGTGTGTATGTATATGTGTACATATTTACATGTATATATGCATATATACATAAATATATGTAATTTTTAAAATTACAAAGTTCCTATTCCTGAATTTAACCTAGGTCTATGGTAAGGAATTTGGAATACACATTTTAGGTTACTAATACTTAGAAAACATCTTAAAATACCCAGATCTTTTATAATCTATCTTTAAACAAAAATAAACTAGCCCATATGATGGTGCATACCTATGACCCTGATTACTGGGAAGGTCTGAGGCTAATGGATCACTTGATCCAGAGGTGTTTGAACTGCTGTAGACTAAGCTAGTCACACAAGTTACTAAGTCTGAAACCATGATACTTGGTAGGAGTAGAGTGAGGGATAGTTCAGAACAGATCAAAGCTCTCATGCCTATCAGTGGCAATGGATCAGTGATAGGCTGACCTGGGTGAAGTAAGGAGACCCAGAATTTCTAAGTCTAAATCAATAATCTAATGTGGATGGGGAACTCTTAATAAGATAATTCTCTCTACCAGTGGAGATCAACAGTAGTCAGGAATTCCTTCTTATAAGCTGCCAGAGCAGCTTGCAATTTTAGAATGTTATATAGGGATACTGAAGGTTAAATTAGGCAAATTACTTACATTAGATTATTGACTTAGACTCCGTCTTTCAAAAGAATCACTTTAAGATATATGTGGGTATGTTTATGGGTGCATACTATGTCATATTCAAGAACTATGCAAATTCCATAGCCTCAAGAATATCATTTTCTAAATTTCTCCAAGTTAATTTCTATTAATTTGGTCTGTCTAGGTAATCTTTTCCATTTGCTTACTTTATATGTAACTATCAATTATAGGAATACAGGATTTTAGGGCTAAAAGGTGCCTTAAACAGCTAGTTCAACCCTCTTATTTTATATATTTGAAACAAGTTCCACAACTTTAAATGATTCTCCCAAAATTAGACCCATTGTAAGAAGCAGAGTCAGGATGCCTATACCATAGTTTCTACACTTTTTTCCCACTCTCCCACTCCTCTTACTCCCCCTATTCCCATCATTTCCTTTAAGTTCTGACTCCATACATCAACTCCAAGAGGCCAACACTGACAAAATCTATCCTACTTCAATCATTCCTTTACTCTGTACTTATATACAACATAGGTGTTCAATCTCTGATTTCATTTGCATCTGCACCAATGTGTGGAAATAGACTAATGGATAAAACCTACTATAGGGTCTTCCAATTAACGCTCAGTATGTGCTTAATTTGTAAAAAATATGCAGACTTTAAACAACATGGGAGAAAATTGGAGGGCCATGATTAAATGATTCAGTCAAATATTTGGATTATTTCTATAGGATTGATGTAGCTCACAGATAGTTTAGGATTAATGTGGTTGATTTATTTTTTAACAGACTAATATGCCTGGGAGACAATGGTAACCCATTTATCTCTACCCATACAGTTAATTTAAAGATGAAGTAAGCTTTCCAAGCCCAGATTTCCAATAGATTTGATGGAAAGAAAGCTCCTTGAGATCAATTCCCTCAATCCAAAATTCTGGTTTATTAGATAAAGAATACAGCAGATTTGGGGTACATTGCTATTTTCATGTTTTTCTTATCCCCAAGAGAAGAGTATTTATATGATTTTTTTTAAGGATTCAAGTTTCTACTCTGAACTCTAAAATCTTCTTCCTTGTTATCTGATGGTGGAGGCACTAAGACATCATCAGAATGGCTAATAGGCTAGTTTCCAAATTCTTGAGGAGGTTAGTTCCCCAGATGATATGTAAGAGCTATAGGTCAGCAGGCTCACAGGTCAGCCTGCTCTTAGATCCTTTAATTTAAACTTAAATTTAAAGATCTATAAGGGTTTTCTAGTGTTATAAACAAACAGAAAATTTATAAAATATATTATTATCTAAAGTAGTAGTGGAAACTTGGCTCTTAAAAAAGTCATCTTTAAACTAAACAGAGGGAGTGATTATGGTCTCTTGTGTAAAACACTTTTCTAGTTTGGTTTTATCGCCTACATAGTATGGAGCTTTGCCGTTTATTGTATTGATCTCAGTACTGCTCATGTGCTCCAAGGGCCAAAAAACTGTAATCTAACAACTGTGGCATACATCACTGCTGGGCAGGAAAAATCTGGGACTGCACATACAGAAGAAATCTCCAAAGCACATTTTCTTGGATACTGGACAAGGAGATCTATGTGCAATACTTCTGAGAACTGAATCCAACGCAAAAGCTCCCTGGGTGGAGGGAGAAAAATAAATTTTTTATGTTTGCAGTTGAAAAATAAAATGATTATCTTCCTGTAAAGTCCAGGAACTTTTAACCTTTCAGTTATAACTGTGAAGAAAGGATCATTTGCATAGAGGGAAAATTGTTTTTTATACTTTTAGAAGTAGAAAGAAATAATAAAACATTCAAAAGAAAGGTGATCCTAGGCTGGAATCCTTATAGGCCACTTTAGCTCAGTGAAAATGTTTATAGCTGAGTTCCAAACCTTTGAAAAATTGAGGTTATAATGAAAATAACAGACACACACTTCATTAAGACAGAAGAAGAAGCAAGAAGAAGCAAAATGAAAAAATAAAATAAAATACTTGACAAGTTGGTATTTATTAGAAATTACTAAAGGATCCAATATGAACACAGATCAATTTTTTCCTTTTGTGACTGAATGTCAGCTCTTTTGAGAGGCTAACATTTTTATTGTTATCTAAAAACAGAGAAAGGTGATTATTCTAAACTGTTTTGAAAAAAGATATCCTAATCATATTTTCTCATATATGTTCCCACTTTACTTTTTCCCCTCAAACTTCTATCACTTTTTGTTACATTTAGTTGCTATTGACAGTATTATACTATGTATGGGTGTTAATAGTAATTTTAAATATTTTGTTCGAAATAAAAATAGAGTAACAATTAAAACGAGCCTCTTACCTTTTAAACATTCCCTACTTACACAGGCCTATCTTGTTTGGGGAAAATGGTAATTGGTATATGAAACATTGCTTTTGTCTAGCCATGAAACAAAAGAAAAAATACTAGTGTATAACTATCAGATACCTCACCCTAGTGTATTTCATTATAGTAGAAATATATTTCCAGGGTTCAATTCTTTCCTAATAGCTTGTCTATTATCTTGGAACCATCCCATTCATGATGGTGAAATTCTTTGAGTAAAAGAAAAAAAAAATATGACTTTGCCTTCAAATACCTTAAGAATGGAGGGACTTTTACTGTTATTTAGTTTTGAAAATGCACATACGATATTTATGCCATATACACACATATCATAAAAACAGACCTTGAATGAAATCATTCATTAAAAAGCACTTCATTCCAACGAGAATCACTGATCTATTAGGCTACAGAGCAATTTATGCCTCATATATCAGGTTTAGTATATTTGACACAAAGACTATCATATAGATGTTAACCTTATCCCCTAATACCAACATCATAACAGGAAATTCCCTCATAAAATTATGCATGTACATATATATATATGCATATATTTGTATACCTACATCAATTTTGTACAGTCATTTTCAGTAATATCTGACTCTTTATAACCTAATTTGGGGTCTCCTTGGCAAAGATCTTAAAGTAGTTTGCCATTTCCTTCTCCAATTCATTTTACAGATTGAAAAATCTGAGGCAAATAGAGTAAAGTGACTTGCCCAGTGAATGGGACTGATTAGATGAAGTATTTCTCAGTATTGTCACATGTTCCCAGAATGGAACCTTGAGAGGTCATTTACTCTCTGGAGGAATGAATGTTGGAAGATGCAGGAAGTGACATGACCATGGGAGGCAGCCAGCATTGGTGATTATTGGCTAAGGATGGTTACATCCTTTGTCTATCCAATGAGAAGGCTCAAGTCCTTTGCCTTTTAAACCCTGGACAAGCAGGAAGCTGGTCAGGTTTCAGGAGCACATGGCAGAGTTGGGATAGCTCCCAGGTGTATGTCTGGGCCTCTCCCTGCAGGGATTAAATAAATGTTTTCTCTTTATACCTGATGATGTCTCTGATTAGTTAATTGGATTGGCAAGGGGGTCTTGCACCTGACCCATCCCACACACCAGCAGTACACAGCTAGTAAGTGTTTGAGGTCAGATTTGAATTTGGGAAGAGGAATCTTCCTGACTCCAGACCTGCCATATCCACTGTACCACCTAGCTGCCCTTATATATGTATTAATGTCTATGTTTAAATATACTAATTAGCTGAAAAAAAGACCATCTCCCTCTTGATATTCATACACACTTAAAAAAGAAAGTATATGTATATATATCTAACATGGAGAAGTGATATCCCAGAGTTTGCTCTTTAAAAAAAAAACAACACATTCACTTATTCATCACAAGATGAATTGCCTTAAATCTGTTCTTGTAAGGTAACAATACTTCCTTCTTATGATTTTTCTGTGCTTAGTTATGAAGAAGAATCTGACAAATAACCCCCATTGTTATTGTGTGGCCGTTACAGTGTCCTGCTAGTCTGGACAAGTTATTAGGTCAGACGCTAACTTCCTAAGTAGAAAAATGATGTGGTTGCCTTTGTCCTCTTTGCAGTAATGGCTAGAGTCAGTACTAATTAAGGCCCTGCGGCAATGTGGTTCCAGAGAGGTCAGACTTCTTTCTGGCACCTAAACAGTACTCAACTCAAAGAAACTGCCCCTAATCTGAAATGATGTGATGTAGGGATGGCCATTCAGCTTCCCTGTATATTTAAAGGAAAATGACAGTTAATGACAGGGGTGTCAAAAAAGAGCAGATGGAAAAGCTGGAGAAAATGTCACTGTGTGGTCAAGTTTATCCACAATTAGTTATTACACTTTACAAACAAAGATTATTAAAATATACAGTAGCCCCAAGGCACTTTGTTACAACTTCAGCATTCCTAAAATGAAGTGAAAAAGAAATCTGCATTATGTACACCACTGGAAAAAATAATTTTGAAAAAACTAAGGCCCATTTGTTCTAGGTTTCCTTTAGGCTGTGGCACTTTTTTTTTTAACCAACAAAGAAGTCATCCTTCCCAAAAGTACTCCAGAATTACTAAACTATAATTATTATTAGTTTTGTTTTATTAATAATAGTATGAATAATAAATACAAAATAAAAGAACACTGTTAAAGTTCTTACTTGGAATAAACCATTGTGGTAATTAATCTTCAAGTCATTTTCTTTGTCCCCCTTCAGGCATAGAACTTTGAAAACCAAAGCAATATTCAAATCAGAAACCAAGATTTATTGTCAGTTAGTTATAATAGACACCTGCACAGCTTACTAATTACTACAAAAACCATAAGGTCTGTTGGCACAAATCCTTTCCCATTCTCTTTTTTTTTATCCACTCCTAGTGACACACCTGCAAGCCTCTAATTGACATTGTATTTATCTCAGGAGTCTTTGTTAGCGTTGTTCACAATGGTATAGCTGTGGTACTGTCCTTGCTTCTACTCTACAATCTTCTCTTTTGGGGAGATTTATAATCTAGTTTCTAAATATTTGCTTCAGGTTAGAGTTTGATGTGTGAGATTTCAGTCTTGGAGCACAGGTTTCAAATTATTCTCTATATATGAGGATTCCAAATTTGAAATTTATATTTGTAACTTGAAAGATTTCTTGACTTATGTAATTAGTGAACTTTAAAAAACATAATAGATTACTTATATGAGGTTTTCCTATAAAAGCTGTACTAATGTTTAACTTTTCAAAATTCTGAAGTTTGCATATTTCAATACAATGCAAAACTATTCATCAATGGTTCAAATTAAAGAATTTTTGCCTTATTATCAAAAAAGATATGCTATCAAAATAATTTCTCTCAGACAGAAGATTTTTTAAAATGATTACTACATCAACAACTGGCATCAAATTTGTAAAAAAAAAAAATGAATTTGTAATACTCTAGCCTTAACACATAAATGTCAAGACAACCAGAGGCAGGACCCCTACCCTAACTCAGGATACTGTCTTTAAGTGGATTCCCTTTAGTGGATTTATAGGAGGATCGGATTTAGTGCTAGAAGGAATCTCAAAAGTCCTCTTATCCAATCCCATCATTTTACTGATGAGGAAATTGAATCTTGGGAGATTTCATGATTTTACCAAGGTCACAAAGATAGTAAAGAGGCAGGATTCAAACCCAGTTTCTCTGAAGCATCAAAGTACAGTTTCAGCATCACTATGAAAATGAATTTGCACATAAACAGAATAGCAAATCTCAATGTTTCTATTCATCAGAATGTATTTTTTCAAAAGATCCTATATTAAGTATATTTTTTTCCTTCTCCAATCAAACACAAAATATTTATTAATTACCTACCATGGGCCAGACACTGAGCTAAGTGCTGGGGATATAGACACAAAACAAAACAAAACAGTCCCTATTCTAAAGGAAATTCCTTTGCAAAATAGTAACAGAATTCTTTTAATAATATACTTTAACCCCCCAAATCTATGAAATATTTATAATATGAAGACAGGAGAAGGGATGATGGATGAAAGAAATAAGAGAAATTGAGAAAATGCAAGATTACTATACACTTGAAATTGAATCAGATTCCTAGTTGGTTAAAGAGGATGTCCCTCCAATAGCAAATGGGTTATAATTTGCTCAAAGAAAATTTAAGAAATTGTTCTTGATAGTATTGACTCAAAAGTAGTTCCAAATGTAGTTTCTTGCTTTTTTTTTTTTTTGACTCTTTCTTTTGTTAAGTGGATAGAAAGGAAAATTTTAACATGAAGAGCACATCTAAAAGTTCTACAGTAAAAGAGTTAGCCAATATGAGAGCTGCAGGTCTTCAGCTTCCTGGCCCCTTTCAAAATTCTTCTCTGGTTGAGTGGTTGTTAGTCATCCAAAGAAGCCCCCATTATCCCTCCTTCTGGTTTGCATATAAACTCGGGATGGGAACTCAAATCCTGCCCCCAGGGAACCTCAAAAAGTACTAGGCCTCTGAAACGGAATCATTTTAATTTTGGCATCATAGTATCAAGTCTAAAATTTATTTTTTATAGTATGAAAGTATAAGGGTGTTTAAATTAATTCTACAACAACATGACTCAGTTGTCACATAAGTCCCAAGAAAAATGAAGCAGAAATTTGCCTTAAATGGAAGATTTAATAGATCTACTAATATAAAATTTCTTCATAGATCTAATTATATTCACAAAGTTTTATAATGTTACATTAAAGATACTTTCAGGCTAAAAATAATATTTTTAAATAAAATGTAATTTTTGGTATTTATTTTTTAAAGAGTTTATTTACCTAGTGTGTCTCAAAAGTTGAAAAAAGGTTAATTTATTTGTACAGTCTGTCCCAAAAGCCTTAGTAATTTTTTAAAGCTAAAAATGGCACTAAGACTTCTGTGTTTAAATATAAATATTTTTAAAAGGTAATTTGCTATTAGATAAGGTGATTATTTTTATTGGAACTTTTGCTTTCTAAAATGTTAAAAATGAATTTCTGCAAATGTAGTAAAAGTTTTTGCAGACTTATCAACATGCAAATATACTTCAAAATTAAGAAAACTGTGATAATATATTTAGACATGAGTTATGAGATAATGTTGAGAAGAAAGCCTCTAAAAGTAGTCAATTTATGTTAGCAAATGAAATTAAAGAAATATTACACATTTTTTAAAATATCAAAACATTTATTTAAATAATAAACTATTTCCTCATGAAAGCTGCTCTTTAAATTAAATTAAAACTGTCACATTAAATAATAAAGATATCTAAAAAATTATCTAAAATGCATATGTACATTTTTTTACATATTTATATGCCATATTATAAAGACACTAATGGAATGGGTTATTATCCCTGAAATAATATAATGCTATTTTCATTTTCATTAAAAACATGATTATTTATTAATTAACTATTATATTATTAAACTATTATAAACCCTACACAAATAAAAAGGAGAATAATTCAGATCCCAAATCCACAATGTGAAATGGAGATTTGGCAATTATATAGCTTATTTGATTAATGTTGATAAAGAAATTAGATAGTTGTGTCTGAAGAATCCATTTTTGGACTAAATGGCCTGTGTTGACTGTCTAAATTGAATAACAAAACTGGTTAAATGCCAAATGCAGTCTTTCATCTCAGCACAAAGTAAAAAGATGAGTTGGCAGTTATTTTGTTAATTAGATCAATCAAGATAGCCTTAAACTGCCCATTAGCATATGCACAAGTTCATTACTTGCCGAAATATTGGTTTCATGTTACAAAGCCATAATTTAAGGTTCACCATAGTAGTTTTATTACCATTATTCTGACTAAATAAATCACGTAAGATGGTCAATAGTGTCATAGTAAGTATTTTTGGTCAAAATATTCTTATCCATCTTATCAAAATTCAACAGTAAAAGAAGAGTATCCAGAACTGGAGAGCTGATGGTCCTAGCTATGTTCTGCCTTGGTCAAACCACAACTGGACTTATGTTTATTTTTGACTACCACACTTTAAGGTAGACGAGCTGAAATGTACCCAGAGGAGGGGAACCATGAATAAGAATTTAGATCGTGCCATTTGAGATTTAGTTGAGGAAACTGAGAATGTGTAGTTTAGACAAGAGACACATAAGTAGGATATGATAACTATCTTAAAGGATTTGAAAGACTGTGAAAAGAAGAATCAGATATGTTCTGCTTGGCTTCATCAGCAGGCATAAGGAAGTACAATATGTATGTACAATGATGCAAAGAAGCAGATTTAGGTACACTGTAGAAAATACTTTCTGAAAATTAAAGCTGCCCACCAGTGAAATTGGTTGCCTTATTGCAGTTTTTTTTTTTTAAATCAAAGACTGAATGTCTATGTGCCACCTATATTATGGAACATTTCTTATGCAGGTACAAGTTGGACTAGGTTTGCTTTAAGGTTTCTTCTGAATTTGAGATTCAGTACTGATAGCTTCCTTGTTTAATGCAGATTAATTCTCCCTATTCTTTAGGGAAAATCTTTCTGGTCAAAAATTTTTAGATTTCATAAGATTCTGAAAGTCAATTGAATTAATCTTAGGATAATGTAATATGCTTTAGGTCAGGAAAAGAGTTATTCAATAGTGAGCCTAGCAAGCATCTTGCCTGGTCATAAGATGACAAGTAAATATCTTGATCATAATCATTCCACCCTATGCTAATTTAAAAATAATAGTTTCTGTGAAAATGTTAGTGATGCTATCTGTTTTTTATATTTAGATATTAAGGCTATGCTTATGTAATGCCAAAATAATTAATTAATTTGGTCATTAAATCACCCCTTTTTTTTTATAATTCAACCATTAATTTAGCATGATATACTCCAAAATGATTTATTTTCATTTTTTCCTCTTTTGCTATTGTTTCTACATAGGCAAAGACATTGATATCTGAACTTAGATATAACAATCTGATTGGGAATGGTGAAGAACCTATAAAATTATTTTATAAATATCAATTTATATATCTATTTATAAATATCTAGCAAAACTCACTTAGTGCCATAATGGTGTCTGTATTGACCATAAAAAGATGATTCAGAAAAAATCCCAATCAATAATAATGAATAATTTCTGAACCCCTACTATGTGATCAATAGATGCCAGTTATCGTAATAACTGACAATAAGAAAAGAAAAATAAAACAATAGCCATCCAAGAGTTTAAGAATTGAGACAAGACTAACATATTTGAAACACTGAAGAATAATATAATAGCATATAATCAAGTAATAAATTGAGTAGCAGAAAGATCAGTGAAGTCTGAGTCAAGGATGATAGTGCTTTAAAGATTTTGATAAGTAGATGAAAGAATGGCCAAGATTGAAGACTAATGTAAGGAATCAATGGAACTGAAAGGAGAGAGTCAAAGGTGAACAAGTTGTGCTTGTGGTAAGTTAACATTGTTGTTGTTAGTTTGACTAGAAAAGGAAGAAGAATAGGAAAGAACACTTTTAGCCATTGATAAGTAATTTGAAGTCTATATTCTAGAATTACCTCACATCTGCACCATACTAATTAGCTCAAAGTTACTGTTGCATTCTGTTGAATGATAATTAAGAAAATTTTAAAAGGCAACAAAACCCAACAAAAAACCCAATCATATAGAACAATTGGAAACATTCATATGCTAGAATACATATACATTAAAAACTAATGTCACATTACATCAATATATCAGTGCTTTGAATTATTTTTCCAGTGGTGGTAAAGGGTTTGTGTTTCCCTTGATCCCTAGTTCCTTTGTGGCCAATAGTATGAATTTGCAATATGGCAGTGGTTCAGAGTTGTAAAGATGACTGCCAAGGATTAGATTAGTCAATGTTCACAGAGCAACATTTCATATGTAGGCAAAACTTTTAATGTAAATTTCTTTCGTCACATGAAACCTTCATTATGAATTGGAGTATAAAGAAATTGACAGGTAAAAGGTTAAACCATATACCTTTTCACTTGAACTTGGTTTTTATGTAATACAAGTTAAAAAAAGCTGGTAGACTACCAAAGATAAAAAAGATTTACCTTTTAAAATCCATTACTTTCTGAAAATGTATCTACTATCTATCAAATAACTTTGCTGCAATTATTAGTATCTCATCACTACCTAATTTATTTTTCTGAACACATGGATCTAAGGATTATCTGGTCATACCACTTCTTCCCCCAGTACAATTTATAGTTACAATTTTGTCTTTGTATGTGAAACTAAAGTAAAATTATATTGTATATTACATTGATGAATTTACCAAAATTTACTCAAATGTTTATAACAATACATACAGGAAAAAAAGTCACTTCTGAGGTTGTGATAATATACTGGAGTACTTCTACTTCTGTACAAAACCTCTGGAGAAGAGTAAACAGATATTTGCTATACAATTCTGAGTGTCAGTGTTTTTTTTTTTTTTTTTTTTTTTTTTACTGTATGAGAATGGGTTTTTCCTCTCTTTTTTCTTTTTTTAAATTAACTTCAGAAGATTTGTTTTTTTTCCCCTACTCAATGTAGTTTCATAGACAAGAAAAAAATCCAATTGGGTCTCATTGATTTATTACAGGGCAGATTAAGTATAAAAGCCTTGATTGGCTTTCAATAGGTAATCACTGTTAAAGCAATGGCTACATACCAACTGAAAGGGAGAATCAGTCCAGCCAAATAGCCACTTGTTTCTGAAAGTCTAGAAAATGGAGATAAAAGTGTTTTCCTAGCATGAATTATCCAGATAATTGTCTCATTTCTCCACTTCACTTGGCATGTGTAGACATAGTTTTAATATCCTACGTCTACTGAAAAGTCTTTTTATTTCAAATAAGAATAATAGCTGCAGTCAAGTATGTTAATGTCCATAATCATTGTAATTTTTGCAAATTATAACTGTCAGTGGTCACAAACCTACCCAATGAAAACAGAAGGTAACAATTTAGCCTTTATATTGCTACTCTCAGAAAAGAAGAGCCACTTGTAGGAAACTTAAGTAGTAAGGCAACTTTATAACATTTATGCTAAAAATAGGAGACTTTTTTCTTCTCGAATGGGACTATTTCCACAGTACCTTTTGTGGACTTTTTTTTCCTTTTCTTTTTTTGTAAGCAAGATTCAGAGCCAAAAACTGGACCACAGCTTTCCATTTACATCATTTGGTGATGATGTACTGAGGTAGTTCCACTTCTGTACAAAACCTTTGGAGAACATAACTAGATTCACAGCTTTAAATTAAATCTATTCATATACAAATATTAAAATGGCCTAATGCACCAAAGGGAATAAAATTCAACCAATTCCTTTCTTACTACATGTTCACATTAGAATTATAGGGTTTTTTAATTCTACATAGGAACTAAAACTATTTTGAAGAGAAAGAAAATATGGAATGTAATATAAATTAATATGGATGAAAATTTATTTTTGTCTCAGAATGCTTAAAGACATATAGGTTGTTCTGTTTTCCCTTTGAAGAAAATTAGTTTCACCCAACATTTCCAAATAAGAATAACATTAAGTTTTATATATATACTTATATACACATATGTGTATATATACATATGTATAGTAGAAATGAAGATATTACATTATTAAGTAGGGTTTATTCATCTTCTTAGAAGAACTTAATTTCTCATAGTGCATGCCAACATCTCTAAGTCTACTGATCTTTAGTTTTAATGGTATCCCAAATGGTATCACATAGGAAATATTAACCCTTAATAGATATATATGCATATTCACTTAAAAAGAAATAATGATCAAATACCAAATTTTCAATAGGAAAAAATGATAGGGACTAAAACATAACCATTGAATTAATGTATTTATATATACAAAAATTATACTAGAAAAGAAATTCACTAAGGACATTTCATAGAATATTTACAATGAACCTTGTTCAGATGGTACTTATTTTTCTTAATTACATGCTGCTTGGAGATTTTTAAATGTCATATACTTTAAGTCTAAAGTTAATCCTGCAGTGTTTCTGCTGTACATTCTAACTGTCCTCCAAATAATTACAGAGTGGAGACTTGACTGTCATTCATGTGTATCCATTCCATTGTGTGAGGAGAAAAAGAAAATGGTTGCCCATACATTAGCACATCACCCATGGCTAGTGCAATGACAAGATAGATTAGGATGTATATTAAATCTCACACATGACTGCCTTTCTGTATCAAGGTAAAAAATACTTGCTCTTACATACATTAGGGACTAGAGTTAGACTGACATCTACATTAATATTGACAGCATATCAGCATATTTTTTTTTACATTTACTGAGTCAATAACTAGTCTAAACCTGGTAAAAGTTAGATAACAAAAAGAAAAGAAAATAGTAGGCAGAATTATTTTCTTATACCTAAAAAAATTTTAACCCCTAAATAGGAAGATGCTTTCATGAATTATCAGTTCTACAGTCATACATCAACTGGTACATACAGCTGTGACTTGGTAATCCAATCTCATTTGTCAAACAAGAATTCTTGTTTGATAAGGAATGGTTCTAGAATAAGAAACACTTAGACATAAATATTATATATGTGTATGTATGTATATATACATATATATATATGTATACACATGTAGGAGACTGGTTATAATAAAAGCTAGATTAGCATCATTGTATTAATTTACTCTCCTATATATTATTTCCAGTGATATATTAAATTTTTCAGTAATCCTATTTCTGTAATAACTACAAGACACAAATGTACATAACACTTGTAAAAATATGAAACGATTACTTTCTTAGTTTATTACACACACATACACATATATTTATTTATCATATTCAGAAATAACTTAAGCTAAAAGCATTATGTAAGTTAGATGAGAGAAGATATTTTACTATTTACCTTTGTTGTAAAATCTCCCATAAATAAGCAGTAGCATCTTTATCCCGAGCCAATGTCTGGGCTTCATTAATAATTAAATATTGCTTTCCAATGATAGCTATTTTATGTTCTCTAGGTTTTGAAATATATTATCTTCACCATGAAGCTCACACATGTTATTAATGCTTTTAAGGTGCCCACACATTTTATGTTCATGAACAAGGATGCTGAGAAATAAAAATGTTCATTCCCCAGCATTTTCTACAATTGCAATGTTGTTGAAAGAGGAAAACTTCAATGAAATCAATGCCAAAAAAAAAAACTTAAAAACAAACAAACAAACCCAAAATTCTGATGTCCAGTAGAATCTGCTATTGGTCTAAAGCTGATATGTAAATGGTTGTCATTTCAATTTTAGTAATTAGACTATGATTGGAAGCATCTTAGAGCATCATCATTCAACAGAAACAAAATTACTAGACAACCATGCAAAATTCTTTAGATTTTAAATGCACCAAGCAGCAAAATTTTAAGTGCTGTTCATCTCAAAAGTCAAGCAAGCTTTTATTAAAGCCCTTTTCTGACAAAAGACTACCTTTTCTGTCTGTTTTCAGTATGCTGTGGAAGATGATGCAACTTAAAATGATGTTCTCAGCAATAATTATCTCGGTAAGATCCAAGCTTTCATTTATGCAAGTCCTTGAAAATGATGCTGAAACAAGCCATGTCTAAATTGAGCCCATGGACATAAGCTTTTCTATCAGACAATCTTACAGGTAAACAATGGGCAGGAAAAAGAGGCCTCTCTGTGCTATTTTGCTAATGCTATTTTAGCCTCTTCTAACAAGATATATACATAGAAACATACATACACAGACAAACACACGTATCACATATGTATAGGAAAGATGCAGAGAAATGCTTGACATAAAATTCTAAGTAGCAATCTAGTTCTTGAGATGTTTATAGCATTCAGGATGATTAATTAATATCAATAAAGCCCACTGAAAAGATTAAAAGATCATTTTTTAACATTCAGTAATATTATCATTATCATCAGAATGGCTTATTTTCAGATTTTCTATATATTTTCCTATTTATGCTCAATAAAGTGATGAGGCTACAATTGTTTAAATTATTTTCACAAATAGTAGAATTTAAGAAATTAACATTTGGAATAATGATAACATTATGGAGCCAATATTCATTTTGTATTTGAGAGTATATTATGCCAAATTCCCATAATGGTCCATTTTAGGTTGCTTTTCATTGACTTCAGGTCTAGATTATCCTCCCTAGTGAGTCACCACACCAACTAATAGGTATAAAATAGAGAATAGAGAAAGATAGTATCAAGAAAAAAAAATAGCCTTTTAGGTTAAATAATGTTTAAGTATTAGAGAAAAGAGTCTGTCAAATTTCAAGATTCTTCAAAAGAAGAGGTTTAAATCATTCACATAATTTCCTTTCTATTGAAACTGCACCATTATAAATTCAGAAGCCAGACATTTTTAAATACTATTGCAGAAAACATCTTTTGTTTCTAAATCTTACTCTTAACAAGGACTAAGTGATGCCCCATTTATAACATTTTCAATTCGTAGAGTCCACATGTGGCCACGTACAAAGATCGCCAGACACAGTGTACATTTCAAAAAAGCTAAACCTCATAAATCTCCAGAAATTCCTCACATCTATTATGTTTACCTTCTGCTGCTGATGAGCCTGTTGGGCTCTGTACAGAGGAAATTACAAGCGCTCCAGAAGATTTGGCAAGAAGATGCTAGAAGAAACAATGGGCAAAAAAAAAAAATTCTTAACTGAAGCATCACATCCAGCTTTGGCTACCATTTACATATTTGAGATTACAGCTAGTAAAATGG
>NC_067398.1:443787843-443877843 GCF_016432865.1 Antechinus flavipes
ATTTATTTGGCCTTAGATGAAAGTTAGCATTCTGCAATTCCTGAAAAAAAAAACTTTATATACAGAATCAAACATTGATTTCTACCTTTTCCACCTTTACATTTGACATCTGAAAGTGGTTAGTAACAAAAAGATTAACTAGTTGGTGGTAAGTCAAACACCCCAAATACAGGATCCATATCTTATTTTTTATTAACGCTTATAGACATTGGTTTCTGATTGTTTTTCTTTCTTTCTTTTTCTTTTTTAAATTAGCTGGATGTAGTGTTCATCTCTATAGAGTTAAATAAGTTTTTGAATAAAGTTAAGATGATATCCATTCCCATCCCCATAAAACAGAATATCAGCATAGCACCTGTATGTTATGAATCATTGCCTGAAAAAACAAATTCTATAGAAGAAACTTCAGGGGGAGAGAAGGGTCAAAAGAAGAGATCTTTGAATACCTGAAGACAATACCTTGTTTCCCCTCAGTATCAACCCTTAAAGAATACACTCAAACCTTGATAGTTCAAGAAACTGTTCTGTGCCATTCAAATAAATCATCCTCAAGTAAGTCCAAAAGGAAAAAGACAATCCAGTTTACTCTCTCCAGCTCTACAGATCAGAATCTCCAAAGACCACAGGAAGAATGTGTATGTATGTTTCTCTGTGTGTGTTGGGGTCTGAGGAAGGGGTGGGTGGTGGTGTATAATACACAAAAGCACTTTCTAGGGAAGGGAGGGAGATGAAATTAAACTCCTTTTTTTCTTATGTAAATCAAGTAACCGTTTATGCCAATTAGTATTCAGCCAATGTAATTTCTAAGATTTCATCCTCCAGTATATTTATTAATAAGTGAAGGCATCAACTCATAAGATCTGTGTATGTCCGTGTGACAGATAATAAGATGTCTTTTTATACAGCATACCTAGTGGGGATCCTTATCACTTGTTGATTCAAACAAATTAAAAATGGCACTAAGTAAAGGGGCAGAGAAAATCCAAATTCATGTTTCCTTGTGTCTAAAATCTGCACTGTCTAGCACAAAATATCGTTGCTTGTTACTCTGATGCTTAGAAGAGGGGCCCCCAGCCATTCACGTTGCCCTATCAACTGTGAGTTTTAATTTGCACAACTTTTTACATTATTAAAAAAAAAAAACTTACTTTTTTTGCCAGCCCATCTTCACCCTTGTACCACCTAAGGCTTGTAGGCGATGCTCTACTCCTGAGCAAGCCAAGCATATCAAGTGTGCCTGCAATACTCACAGGCTAATGAACAATGCACAAAAACAAAAGTAACAGCAAGGCTCCTATTATCTGATCTTCCGTAAAACACAAAAACTGCCTTCTCTGGTGCAGAGGAAGTGCCAGTAAGCCTGCAGGTGTGAGCCAGTTAAAAGAAAAGGCTTTGGCTAAATAGATTCTTTGACTGTCAGGGATTAGAGTCATGGCACCAGTGGTAACACACATCTTTTCCTTTAATTTACAAAATTTTCTCACGAGTCTGCAAGAGTTCACCCCATCAGGGGCTTTCTGAGGCCATTGAAATGTCTTAAGTTTTAATTAAGTTGGAGTTGTCAGAAGAAAGCTTTTTTGGCACAGAGTCAGGGTCATTAATTACTGCTATCTTTGTTTCTTTCTGAAAAAGGAACTCTACTGACTTGTTGGGTTACTTACATAGCCTACATTTTCTATCTGGCAGTCCTTATTCACCTCCAAATGGGACTTGATTAAGCAGTTTACCAATTACTTCCATCAATTCAATTTACAAACCCTCTGAGTAATCTTAAAATTAAAAAAAAAAAACTTTTTCCAGTAGTGGTTTGGGGTGCAGCATTCCTAATGAAAGCATCCTGTATGTTGCCAAGCATTTTAATTTGAGGGGGACTTTTTAAACATGAGAATTGTAGCTTTTTTCTCTAAATTTGTATTCCCATTTTTAGGTGTTGTGCACACCTGTTGAAATTCACTTAACTTGATAATATAAGTGCAAAACTTTCTGTTTATACACTTAATTAAAATTTATTTTCCTCCTTAAATTAGCATGATTTGCATTAGAGAGATTCCATTTAGTGTGATATATTTTAATTCAGCAAATATGCTTACTATTCATAGATCAAATGTCATTTTACTAAAAAAATGAGATCTAGTTTCCATACAAAACAATTTGATGTGATTGAAAAGTTGTAAATTTATCATTTTAAACTGACCAATATGCCATTTTATAGATCACAGAATTAAAGTCACTTCTTTTCTCCCCAAGAACATAAATGACTATGAACAAATTTATATTTTCATTCAGTCTCTTTTAAGCAAATTTTAAATTCCTAAAATCTTTATTAGCTATCTATTTATATTCAATTCAAATTATTAAATGGGCATTTTTTTTCAAAAATTATGACAAATTCTGATTATATTGTAAAGTTTGTCATTTTTAATTACTCAGCGCAGCCAGTGATTAAACGGTAACTGAAAGCTTTAAATGACTGTGTTGAAATAACTTTTTTTGTTTTCCTCCCTTGGGTTATTATTTCATTTTTCACCCATTTGTTTCATATAAATTGGCATCAACAAGACAGAACTTTGCATAGCTCTTCCATGAAAGATTTATGGAAAAACATAGATAAGAATTACACAGAATCAAAAGGCTGCAATCTGACCCACATTGATGAGATCACATACATCTGAATATCCAGGGAACATGAAAAGTTATAAATTTTTGAAAAAATTAGGAAACCTTTCAAATAGAGACAACAGCAAATTAGGATAGGTCTATTGCTATCTTCCTCTATACTGGATAGTTTATAAAATCTGACTTTTAAAGGTCACCTTTTCTAACCATTACCCAGAGCATGACTTCAGTCTGTACAGTCTCTATTACTACCCATCCACATGGGCTAATAAAAATGCACAAAAGCAAAAGTAGTAACAAGATCACTTGAAGATGTCCAATGATGGGGAATTCACATCCTCATGAGTTTCCTCCATTATATACTTTTGGAGAATTTTAATTGTTATGAGTTCTCTCCAGAGAACTAAATACATACATAAATCCCTCCATCCATACATAAATCCATCCATCCATATATATATATATAGTGGGTTTTTTTTTTTTTTTGGATAACTCAGATTACCAACACCTAAAGACAGTAATTTAAGCTACTACCCCAATTTTTCTTTTAATAAATTATCAAATCATTCTCAAATTAAAAGTCCTCACCAGTTTAGAAGAGGGATAAACTAACTGTACAAAATATAGATTCATTTTAAAATATTGATAGCTATGCCTATTCAGTGCATCAAAAGAGAGTTTGAATATTCTAAAAAGTATTTCAACAATAGCATTATGTGAATTATTAAGAAATCAAAACTCCTAGTGAGATGGTCTAATTTTAGGGATGAGAAACGGAAGAAGATATTTTCATATGATCATTGATTCAGAATTAAAAGATACTTGATAGGCCCTCTAGTTCAACTCTTATCAATCATTTTACAGATGAGAAAACTGAGGGCCAGGGTAGAGATAATATTGAACTCAGGATCCTCTAATTTCGGAACTTACTGTAATGTGCCTCACTGTCTCCCTTAAAATTGAAGGTATTTATATCTTATTTCAGGCAGATAGGTGGTACAGTAAATTAGAGTTCTAGGCTTGAAGTTAGAAAGAGTTAAAATCTGACCTTCAATACTTACTAGCTGTGTGACCTCAGACAAATCACTTTAACCGTGTTTGCCTCATTTTTGTTATCTATAAAATGAACTGGAGAAAGAAATGGCAAACCACTTCAATATCTTTGCCAAGAAAACCCCAAATAGAGTTAGATAAGACTAAAAAGTGGCTGAAGTATCATATTTTCTTAACAATGTTTTAAGTTCCTTCATTGCAAGGAATGTCCTCCTCATTTCCTAAGGACTGCCAGCTATTTGAATGTCCTATCAGCATTATAAACTCAATCTGTACAAAACATTATGATTTCTTCCCTAAACTTACTGTTCTTCCAAATTTTCATATTTCTAGTAAGGACACTACCATCATCCCAATCATTTTGATTTTTAAATTATCTAAATTTTTTCTGTTTCTCTCATCTCCACATTTAATGATCTACAAAGTCTTTTCAGTCCAAGTTTCACAATATCTTTTGCATCTGAATCTCTCTTTTCTATCATGTGGCACTGCTCTATTTCATGCTATCACCTATTGCTGAAATATTGTAATCCCCTCCTAATGAGTTTCTTGCTTCTAGTCTTTTCTCCTTCCTAATTATTCTCTATAAAATTTCCAAAATCGTCTTCCTTTAACACAAGTCTGACCATACCACCCTAAGCTCTGCTCAGAAACCTTCTTATAGTTACATCTTATTGCCTTCTAGCCTAAAATATAAAATTCTTAGGCTGGCATTTAGTATCATCTGTAATCAGGCTCTAGTCTAACTTTTCAAACATTTCATATTATTTGCCTTGATATATTTTATATTAGAGCCAACCTATACTATCAGATGGATTCCATACCTATCCTTTCATAATCTCTCTCTTTATAATAACTCAACAATTTGTTGCCTAGTATGCCTGAATCTACAAGTCCATTTTATTTGGGATAGACTAAGAGATTTGATGTGCTAATTTGGTACCTACAAATGCTATACATTAGGACAGCATTTCTAGAAACTTTGTCTACGGACTATTTTCACAGTAATATTAAGATGCTCCCCCCCCACACACACGTTGTAAACACTCTTTTCCGATTGCCTATCTATGTAAGTCCAGATTTTCTTTATGTGTTTCAACCAAAACAATATGATAAAACTGACTGATTGCAAAAGCAGATATCAAAACCCAGCTATTTTCTGTTAAGCTAGAAATTAAAGACATTTGCAAAAAACATGTAAAATAATTCTATTCCTCTAACAATTATTTTGTTTTATGAAAAATAATTTCCATGAAATATTATTTGATATTATTTATTTAACACATAATGGGCTCATTTAAGTGAATTAATCAATAAATATCGATTTTAATATCTAAGATGGTAAATATTGGTGAATACAACCCATTAAAAATAAAATAAAATCTCAATAATTTTTAAGAGAATAAAGAGATCTTGAGACCAAAAAGTTTGATAACTGCTATGCTAGGGTAACAGTTTGGTTTGAAGCTATTCTTTTCATTTAACTTTATTTTATTTATAGAAAGATACATTTTGTTTTATAACCCAAGCTTTTTGACCTAATATGCAGAAATGTGTGAAAAATCAGCAATTCCCATTTTTTTCAGGAGAACTTGGGAAAGAAGGAATTGAGAAGAGTTCTTCCAAAACCCTATGGAGAGGAAGTTTCCAGAAAAGAATTTTAAGATAGTGAAGCACAATAAGAAGAGTGCATTTTGAGGCAGAGGACTTGGGTTTGAATTTTGCCTCACTTTTCATTATTTATATGACTTTGAGAAAATTTCTTAATCTTTCTGGATTGGATTGACATCTGTAATGAATAGGATAAATGGCTGCTCAAGTCTTTTCTATCTTTAAAATCTAGATGTTATGATCCTAGGGGGAAGGTCATAATGAATAGTGACTCACAAATGTATGGAGCAGACAAAGCAAATCAACTGTGTGACAATGGAAATTCTATACCAGGTTTTGCTGACACCTACTTTAATTTCACATTTGGCTAGACTACTAAAAAACAGTGCAATTAAGAAAATAATAAATATAATATAACAAACCATAGTGTAACAATGTAACATAAAATAACAATATTTGAAAATATAACTTGGGGACCCATGCTTTTGGCTATTTTGTTATTTTAACATGAGTTGTTTTTTTTTTTTTTGTTTGTTTTTTTGTTTTTTGCTTTTTTTTCTTAGCATGGCACTTATGTGTATTTTTTTGGTTTATATTTTTTTGATCAGTGGCTTCAGTCATGTCTGATTCTTTGTGACCTCCACTTGGTGTTCACTTGACCATTTGGCAAGGATGCTGAAGTGATTTGCCATTTCCTTCTCCAACACATTTTATAGATGAGGAACTGCGACAAATAGAGTGAATTGGCTTACCCAGGATCATAGAACTATCGAGATTTGAACTCAGGAAGATGAGTCTTCCTGATTCCAGCCCTACCACTATCTACTGTGCCCCTTGCTGCCCAGTATGTGCATGATTATTCATATCCAAATCAAAGGACCTGGAAGCATTCCTTGGTTAAAGTTCAAAGTCAAATTAAATTATTGACATGGGAAATTATTCAAATTGTAGAATAAATGAGAAAAATATGGCATTTGAGGCTTTTTGTTAACTGTAAGCTGGAAAGCGTGAGAATAGATATACTTCAAATATCACATTAAATATTTCAAAAACTTCTATAGAATCACATAGTATGATGATTCCTGGTAACATCCCCGAAGACTAGCCTAGCCAAAGGGAAATGAAGTCATTAGCCACAGTGACTCTGAAGACAGAATGCTAAGTCATGGATATATTGAAATCTGGAATCTGAATCAATAAAGAGAATGAGCTCAAGATTCTTAATGGAAAAACTTTCCTCCTATCTGACTATAAACATTGAGACCATTTGCCCACAGATCCTATTTTCAAACTGGATATCCTATAGACATCTTAAACTCAAAATGTAAAAACCTGAAATTATTTTTTCCCCAAATTTTCCCCTCTTTCAAACTTTCCTACTATTATCAAGGATATGACCATTTTTCCAGTTCCCCACACTCACAACCTAGATGTCATTTTTAACTCTTCATTGTGTCTCCCTCTGCCAAGGACTTGGCAGGACTTTTGCCAAGTCCTATAAATTTGGCTTTCAAGAATTTATATGTTCCTAATGTAAATATAATTTTTTTCTCTCTGACATATCCTGGTCACCACCTCACATCTGTTCTTCTGAAATAACCTTCCAGTTGATCTACTAGCCTCAAATCTTTCCCTATTCCAGTCCATCTTACTCAGCTATCAATGTAATTTTTCTAAAGTCCAAGTATATACATATCACATAGCTTCCCAAATCAATAATGTTCAGTGATTCCCCTTTACCTCCAAAATCAAATATTAAATCCTCTGTTGGGCTTTTAAAAGCCCTTCATGATCTGTTCCCTCAAGCTTTTTTAGTCTTCTGGCTTCTTGGCTCCTCCTCTCATACAAAATGCTTGCTTCCTGACCGAATTTTCATCAACTTCCTCCTTATTCCCACTTTCTAACTTTGTAGATTTCTTTCAAGTCCCAGCTAAAATACTACCTTCTTATAGAAGCCTTTTCCAACTCACTTAATAATAGTGCCTTCTTTCTGAGATTACATTCAATTTATCCCGTACATATCTTGTCTCTTTGTTAGAATGTAAGCTTTTTAAAAGCAGAAGCCATTTCTACTTTTCTTTGTATCCCCTGTACTTAGAACAGTTTCTGGCACACAATAAGCATTTAATAAGTATTTAATGATCAATTGATTGAAAACAATAAGGAAAAAAAAGTAGCCTGAAATCATGAAGTTTGTAGGACTTATATAGATCAATACTGAAAATTAGCAGTTATTTTTAAAAGTATTTTATTTTTGTTTTCTTACCTTAATAAATCAGGGCTTTTTTCTTTTTAAGGCATTCCCAATTGACTAATGCTAGTACTACTAAGATTTAGCACTGGGTTTTTGTGGGGAAGAGAGACAGCTGAAAATCTAGGACTGAACCCAGCAGGAAGGTAGTCAACCCAGAAAGCCATGAAGCAGGATAGCATCAAACTTCCAATGATATGATGAGAGTGTTTTTTAAAAGATTCACTATCAGAACAGTATAAATGAAGGGATTTTATCTAGTATTTTCACTAATATTTACATAAGTTGTAGAATTAATACCAACCTCAAATTACTACAAAGAGGAATGAAAAGTAGAGGAACAGGTACAAGAAAAGCAGAGTCACAGAGTGCAATTCTTCCTAGGATATAATAAGTTCTGTCCTCTTATTCTAATAAAACTAGATGTTCTTCCATAGTAATTAGACAGCATCGAGTAATAAAGTACCTTGTGGGGAGCAGATTCATAGCAGTGTCCCTTAAAGAAAATCTAGTACAATCATAATAAATAAATATATAAAAATCTTACCTAAACATTCTCCTATATATTGTTTATACATATAGATTTTCATTCCAATATCAATTATTTGGTATAAAGAAAAGTAAAAGGAAGGAATCAGAGGATTTATTATTATGACTTTAAATAATATAAGTTTGTAAAGTCTACAATTCTTTTTACTATTCTTATAGCAGTTAATGAAAAACTGACTAAAAATTGCTATTTATATACTCATGTAAATAATATTAATCTTTACTAGATGAAATAAGATAATTCCTTAAAGTAAAACTATTCTTACATATGAAATATGTGCAAAAAGTACAATCATTGGAAAGATATCTCATAAAATAGTTATAGTTTAGTGAACACTCATTTATTCAGATGAAGTTTCTGTGTATATTTATACATATATTTTTGTTTACATAATATATATATATATTATTTACATATATATATACATATAATTGGTTGATTGTTGTCCTTCATCTCAAAGAAAACCAAAATGACAACACCATGTAAGAGTTGAGTTACATTGTTTCCAACTGTGGCTGATCAGACCAATATGAGCTCTGAATGCTCTGCCAAAGTCAGACACAAATAGTCCCTATGAACGTTTGAGGTAGGTTCTCTAATTTTGAGCATCTAGCGTTTCCTTTGGGCTAATTCAATTCTGTTTTGCTTACAGAGCACACCATCTTTTCTGATGAGGGCATGCCATTCTGGGCGGTCCTGTGCCAGTGTCTCCCATGTCATACAATCGATTCCAAAGTTCTTAAGAGATACCTAGAGAGTGATGTGTATACATATACACAGAAACTTCACTTTAATTAGTCTTAATAAAATTTCATCTTAATTAAATATAAAATATCTTTTTCATGGTTACAATGGGTAGCAAATGATGACTATTAAGACATTTTATGGAATCTGACATTTTCAATGAAAAATATTCTCTAAAGAAAAATACCCTCCAGCCCTCCCTCCCCCCAACCATTCAGCAATATTTTCCAGATTAATCCAATAACCCAAATGAAAAGATTTTTCATTCTCTTCTTTTATTCTTTTCGAAGTAAGCTTTAGAAAATGTCATGTTCTTCCCCCTCACCTTTATTAATAAATTAGAGCAGTTTTTTTTTAATATGGTTCCTATTATCAATGTTAATCAACTAGAAATTTAGAAATAACACTATGAATTATGGGGATACAATTGACTGTCAAGACAGTAACATGGTCATAAACCTAAAAGGCAATATATTGAGGCATACTTTGATACAGGTATCAAGAATAATGTTAGGGCTTCATCCAATTATTCATTATGTCTATCCTTAACTTTTATTCTATATTTTTAGCAATTATGCATGTCACATATCTAAATGTTTTAAAGTTGTTTCTTAGATTTTTTTCTAAGAAAGATGATCATATTCACTCTCATTTCCCTCATTAATCACATTGTTCCCATCTTTATTCATCCCAAATATTCTTTTCTGCATTACTTCTGATTTATATCTATTTTCCTCTAAAACTGAGATGTAACCTCACATTTTCTATGTCTTCTCATTACATTTCGCATCTTTTTTTCCCCCATCATTCCACAATATAGCAAATGTATATTCTGTTGCATCATTGGCCATTTATTTGAAAAATGATACCTTTGAAAAAGATCTTAGGTGGCATTAGTAAAGTCTACCTTATTTATTAAGTGAAAACTTTGTGAATATAATTACTTGCCTATGCAATTTCAAAGTAACCAATTAATCATTTAGAAAAATTTCAAATCAATGCATATTTACTGAATGTTTCACTTTTCTAATTATGGATTTGGACATTATTTACAAATATTCAAACTATGTTATACTTTAAAGATGATCAGCCAGTTTACATACGATGTCACTTATTTGTCACTAGTAGATTTCTAAATCTGATATTTATAGAAGGCCAACTTATTTTATTTTAGGGTACTCTATTTAGAAAAAAGTAATTGTATAAAATTATATTTAAATTATTTTGTACATAAACTATTAAAGAAATACAATATAAAATGTTATAATCTTTGGCATTAATGTACTTTGTGAATTCTTCCTATGATAAAAAATGCTTACAGAAAAAAAAGTATGGCTTAGTTAAATTAATATTTATAAAAACCTTTTATTCTCTTATTGTAAAAGTTTTTTTTTTTTTTGTTTTTGTTTTTGGTAAAGTCTTCTTATAGTTTAATTGAGGTCAACTTTGATTTTTATGACTAGTAAATATAAAAATTTCAAGTGTAGTTAGCATATTTAAGTAGATTAGATTCACTGATAAATTGTATTTTGGTGTTCATCACAAAAGTGCTATCTTGATCAATTACAAAATTCTGAATGGCTTTTTGTGATAGCTCATGACTTTCCATGTTGAGCTTCCTTGAATTAAAGTTGTTTTTTTTTTTTTTTTTTTTTTTTTTATGAGATTGAAAACTGACCTTCGAGATCAAGAATGAAAGTTGGATTATTAGTTCTCAACCTTAAAGAAATAATGTCTCAGCATGTTCTATTTCAACCACTTGAGCTCAAGGAGGTGTTAACAGAGTTGTTAATTAACCTAGGTCTGGAACCTATTGTGAAGAATCCCAGAAAACTGGAACAATAGGGAGGTGCTTCTTAACCCACAGCAGGGAAGAAACTGCCTTTTAATGGGATGATATAACCATAAAAGTCACAGTTCCTGGATATTATGTTAAAACAAGAATGAGAATATCAAACTAATAAACTGAGTTGACTATATGAGGAAAAGACCTTTATAATCCCTTAGAGAAGGCTAGTTTCAGGGCGGGTAAATACTTAGATAAAGCTTTAAAAAGAAAATAACACTTTTCCCACCTTGAATGATATAACTTGTGCTGTTTTTGTATCTGAGATGATTTGATTGTACGAAGAAAGAGACACATTGCTATAGAGATCGCCCCTAACTTATTTGAATACTCCAGTTTTGGAGACATCTAGTGAACAGAAAATGCCAGTGGTGACTGCAGACAGAAGAATGGTGACAGTTTATCATTCACAAAGCTCAGGTTAGAATTTTCAGGTCGTTTTGGCAAATGACCACCCTAATTATGAGAAAGTAGAGGAGAGGTCACTCATGTAGCCAAAAAATCTCTAATGCTATAGTTGAGGTATTAGGTGCTGTGTTTACAGTCCCATCTATATATGTAGCCCTGGTTTTTCCCCTGAACTTTGTCACTGATTTCCTATTGAATATTCCAAATGTAATGTGTCCCATAGACATCATAACTTAACATGTAAAAAATAGAAATTCTGACATTTCCCCCAAACCCACCCAACTATCAATTTTTCCTGTTTTTTTCACTTATCTCTATTCTATTATCTTCCACTACTCATACATACTCTCTCATCACACATATCCAACTAGTTTCCAGTCATGGCATTTCTATCTCCACAATATTCCTTGCATTGGTCCCTCTTCACATAATTTAAGCCCCCACAATTTCTCACCAGGAATAAATTAATGGCATTCCAATTGACCTTCTTGCCTTAAATTTCTTCCCATTCCAGTTAATCCTTCCAACAGTTTCCAAAGTAATTTTCCTTAGACACACTTCTGATCATGTCACCTGTCTATGCAATAAAATAAAGTCCAGTGACTCCCTAAAGCCTCCAACATGAAATAGAAAAATACTGTTTGGCATTCCAAGTCCTTTATAAACTAAACCTCTTCCTAGATTCCCAGTGTTCTTATTCTTTACTCCCAGATATGTTTTCTTTGATCCAGTAACATTGGCCTTCCGGCTGTTCCATGAAGAGGACACTAAATATCAGCTCTGGGCATTCTCTCTAGCTGTTCTCCATGCCTGGAATGCTCTCCCTCCTCAGCCTACTGACTTCTCTGGCTTTCTTTTAAGCACTAATTAAAATCCTATCTTTTACTGGAAGCCTCCTCCAATTCTTCTTCATTCCAGAGCCTTGTCCACTGTTAATTATTTCCCATTTTTTTCTATGTATAGTTTGTTTTATATACACTTCTTTACATTATTTTTCCACCTGTAAGACTAGATTTTAAGTTCCTTGAGGACAGAGACTTTTTTTTTGTTTTTTTTTTTTGTTTTTGTTTTTGGTAAAGTCTTCTTATAGTTTAATTGAGGTCAACTTTGATTTTTATGACTAGTAAATATAAAAATTTCAAGTGTAGTTAGCATATTTAAGTAGATTAGATTCACTGATAAATTGTATTTTGGTGTTCATCACAAAAGTGCTATCTTGATCAATTACAAAATTCTGAATGGCTTTTTGTGATAGCTCATGACTTTCCATGTTGAGCTTCCTTGAATTAAAGTTGGTTTTTTTTTTTTGTTTTTTTTTTTATGAGATTGAAAACTGACCTTCGAGATCAAGAATGAAAGTTGGATTATTAGTTCTCAACCTTAAAGAAATAATGTCTCAGCATGTTCTATTTCAACCACTTGAGCTCAAGGAGGTGTTAACAGAGTTGTTAATTAACCTAGGTCTGGAACCTATTGTGAAGAATCCCAGAAAACTGGAACAATAGGGAGGTGCTTCTTAACCCACAGCAGGGAAGAAACTGCCTTTTAATGGGATGATATAACCATAAAAGTCACAGTTCCTGGATATTATGTTAAAACAAGAATGAGAATATCAAACTAATAAACTGAGTTGACTATATGAGGAAAAGACCTTTATAATCCCTTAGAGAAGGCTAGTTTCAGGGCGGGTAAATACTTAGATAAAGCTTTAAAAAGAAAATAACACTTTTCCCACCTTGAATGATATAACTTGTGCTGTTTTTGTATCTGAGATGATTTGATTGTACGAAGAAAGAGACACATTGCTATAGAGATCGCCCCTAACTTATTTGAATACTCCAGTTTTGGAGACATCTAGTGAACAGAAAATGCCAGTGGTGACTGCAGACAGAAGAATGGTGACAGTTTATCATTCACAAAGCTCAGGTTAGAATTTTCAGGTCGTTTTGGCAAATGACCACCCTAATTATGAGAAAGTAGAGGAGAGGTCACTCATGTAGCCAAAAAATCTCTAATGCTATAGTTGAGGTATTAGGTGCTGTGTTTACAGTCCCATCTATATATGTAGCCCTGGTTTTTCCCCTGAACTTTGTCACTGATTTCCTATTGAATATTCCAAATGTAATGTGTCCCATAGACATCATAACTTAACATGTAAAAAATAGAAATTCTGACATTTCCCCCAAACCCACCCAACTATCAATTTTTCCTGTTTTTTTCACTTATCTCTATTCTATTATCTTCCACTACTCATACATACTCTCTCATCACACATATCCAACTAGTTTCCAGTCATGGCATTTCTATCTCCACAATATTCCTTGCATTGGTCCCTCTTCACATAATTTAAGCCCCCACAATTTCTCACCAGGAATAAATTAATGGCATTCCAATTGACCTTCTTGCCTTAAATTTCTTCCCATTCCAGTTAATCCTTCCAACAGTTTCCAAAGTAATTTTCCTTAGACACACTTCTGATCATGTCACCTGTCTATGCAATAAAATAAAGTCCAGTGACTCCCTAAAGCCTCCAACATGAAATAGAAAAATACTGTTTGGCATTCCAAGTCCTTTATAAACTAAACCTCTTCCTAGATTCCCAGTGTTCTTATTCTTTACTCCCAGATATGTTTTCTTTGATCCAGTAACATTGGCCTTCCGGCTGTTCCATGAAGAGGACACTAAATATCAGCTCTGGGCATTCTCTCTAGCTGTTCTCCATGCCTGGAATGCTCTCCCTCCTCAGCCTACTGACTTCTCTGGCTTTCTTTTAAGCACTAATTAAAATCCTATCTTTTACTGGAAGCCTCCTCCAATTCTTCTTCATTCCAGAGCCTTGTCCACTGTTAATTATTTCCCATTTTTTTCTATGTATAGTTTGTTTTATATACACTTCTTTACATTATTTTTCCACCTGTAAGACTAGATTTTAAGTTCCTTGAGGACAGAGACTTTTTTTTTTGTTTTTTTTTTTTGTTTTTTTTTTTTTTTTTTGTTTTTAATATCTCCAGCACTTAGCACAGTGTCTCTGGCACATAGTAAGTGTTTAATAAAAGTTTACTGATTGATTGATCCAAGATGATAAGTGTGATCTTCCAAATAAAGCTTTTCCTGGTGCATTCAACTGCTAGTCCCTTCTCTAATTACCTTATACTTTTTTGTATTTTTCTTGTGTACATTTATTCTGTATGTGCTTACATATGAACATAAATGTTCTGTTTGAAATATAGGAAACTACTTGAGCACAAGTACTAACATATTTTGTCTTTGTGTACTCAGTGCTTTGAACAGTAGCTATCACAAAATTGCTTAATAAACGATTGCTGATTGCTCAAATGACATATGTAAGGTAATCTCGAAGTCAGTGCAGAAATAAGCTTTTAATATTTCCAGAAACATTTGTCTTAAAAACTCACAAAATACAATATTTTAAGAGTTAATTATTTCAATTTTATTTTCAGTGTAAAATATTAATAATACTGATTAAAATTCAATGTAACTATCATCTTTTGCTAAAAAATTTTGAATTTTATAAAAACTTTCATCAACAGTGGCAGGAAAGATTTCGTTTGTAATCCTATTCTTAGAATCATCCAAAGATAAGATTTTGATACAAATGTGAGCGTTCTGATTTCATCCCTCAAGAAAAAGTCCAATGGAGACATTAGGTAATCATGTGACCAAACAAAGAACATCCTCTATAGAACCATTAGTCAAAGAATGTATCATTCAGAAACTGTCTGAATGGAATGTATAATAGAATGTTCTGATTTATTAAAATTACAATTCAAAGTTATTCAACATTCACAAAACTAAAGAAGTGTAAAAGAAATTTGAATAATTAAACTATCCAATGATGTTTTTGTAAGTTTGTGATGTTAATATAGTTTAAAATATCACTAACTTTTGGGATAACCTGTACTTCTGAATTTTTTAAAGCTTAAAACTGTACTAAGACTTTTGAGACAACTTTTATATTTGTTGTACAATATGTTTTTTATTGTTAAATGAAATCACAATACTACATATACTAGTATGTAATAGAACAAAGATCTTTAGGCTTTTTCAAATATCCATGTTGGTACGACAACTTGTGAAAGTCTATGGATCCTCCTTATATGAAATCACAATACTACATATACCAGTATGTAATAGAACAAAGATTTTTAAGCTTTTTCAAATATCCTTGTTGGTACGACAACTTGTGAAAGTCTATGGATCCTCCTTAAATGGACAAAATAAAATAAATAGGATTATAAAAGGAACTTATTATATTGGATTATAGCTATTAATTTTTTTCTAAAAAGAATTTATGAACTCGAGGTTAAGAACTCTTTTAACAGATTGTTATAGGTTCATATTATATATTTCTGCAAGTGATCAATGTACTTATTTAGACACTAAATGTAAGTCTAAATATTTTGTACTGCACTGAAATTAGTGTCCTTACTTTAATATATGCCACATTGTCATATAGCCATATAGGCTATTGATTATATGCTATGCAT
Source organism: Antechinus flavipes (assembly GCF_016432865.1). Classification (NCBI taxonomy): domain Eukaryota; kingdom Metazoa; phylum Chordata; class Mammalia; order Dasyuromorphia; family Dasyuridae; genus Antechinus; species Antechinus flavipes. The sequence goes on from NC_067398.1 coordinate 443,803,431, forward strand.
TATTTTTTAAAATATATTTTATTTTCCAAAAAAATTACATCTTAAAATATTTTTTAACTTTTTTTTTTTTTAACATTTTGAATTCCAATTTTTATCCCTTTCTTCCTATGGATTGTGGATTTTCTGTCACTCATAAACCACAATCCCAATGTACTTCTTAATCCCATTGATTATTAGTCAGCAAAAGTTAATTATCTTTCAGAAAGGAATATTTACCAAGATAGTACAATAAAGACAGTGCTCATAAACTTCCCACGTGGCATGTGCAACTTTCTCTCTCCTAAGTTCTGAGAATCAGTGCCCCTGTAGAATTACAAGACTGCTCTTCTTAGGTGTGTCTTAATAAAACATGGCTCCTGATGTTTCAGTTCCAAGTATATACTGCTATTTGCATTGAAATAAATAGAAGTTCACAAGATCAACCACTAGTCAAGAGAAAGGGAGAGATAAAGGGGGAGAAAGAAGACAAAGACTCTCCTCTGCCTCCAAGTGATTTCACCTCAAATGCTTGGCATTCACTTGACATCTGATATTAGGGTGGGCTTCTTTTGGAACCCCAATTTCTGAACTGGCTTGCTGGTTAGTCTGAGTACTATAGGATGTGCCAGATGTTTCTCATTTGTCATCTTTGGATCTAGTTTACATCTTTGATTGATTGATCATATGAGTGATTCTGTAACTCAAAAAGGCATCCTCATCTGATCCTAAAATCAAGTATAAGTTCTATTAATTGATGTTGAGAGATGTTAGACATCTCTCTTGTACTATGAAAAGATTATAGCTAACAGATAACTATTATTAACCTATTAAATGAATATGTCACATGATTCATATCTATTTACACACACATATGTGCACATATGAACACATGTTTTGAATCCTATTTTCCTAAAGCTAAAGATCTTCCTTACTCTTTCTTACACAGACAAGGAGAAATTCTGAATAGGTCAAAATATATTCTCTTCACTTATGTGACACCACTCAGAATTCCCTGAACATGAACTAACCCATTCCTTCATTTTTTTATTCCAGAATTAGGAATGAAATAATTTGAGCAAAAACATGTGAGTACAAATGAATTTTAATAAAATATAAATGAGAAAAATTATTTTTTGTTTGTTTGTTTTGACTGTTTTGAGCTTCCAGTAATTTAAATTTATATAGAGGATGCTAATGAGTACAGAAAGGAAGCTAGAGGAAAAGTGAACTTCATGCATGTTATTGTTTTATTCTAGGCTGGCTATTTCTCTTCAAGTTTATATGACTAGACCATCAAAAGCAGGATACAAAAGCCAACCTGCAATCATTTCTGCATGTACCTTAATGGAAACTGTTACTGATTTTATCACTACAATTAAGTTTCCCTGCTTTTCATATAATATTTTTTGTTACTGCATCTCAGGACCACATTTACTTTTGCCATCATGAGAAATGGTTAACTTGAACTCAGTGGTGGTACATTTTTAATTTTCTGATGAGTGCTGGCTATTTTTGTCTTTGAACAGCCTCTCTTGATCCTACAAGTTTGTTATTTGTTTTGGTCACTAAATAACCTTGTACTTCTTCATACCTAACCCTGCATTAGCACCTTCCTTTGAATTGAACCTGAGTATCCAGAGTCTGAAACTTAAATATATTTTCTCAGAACTACCAGGGGAGACAGTTTCAAAATCATTTGTGATAGATCCCATTCAAGTAATGTACTCCCTTGCAGAAAAGCTAAATGTGTTTCCATTGTAGTTCTGGCAGTTCTCCAAGGGAGTGTACCCTCTCTATGAAAGTATTCTAAAAATCTTGATTTTATTTATGAGTAATGTTTCTCTTACAGGAACTCTTAATTTTTAAAATATTCAATTGATGTTCACTACACAATTTGATTTACCCAACACAAATGTTTGTAAGTGTTCAGCCTGAAATATTGGTTTTCCTCTGTGTTTTCCAAATATATGGAAGTAGAGAAAATGATAAAGGCATATGACATACTTCATAGCCCAAGATAATGAGAGGCTACTTTCCTATGATCTTAACTTGAAGTTACTTTGGAAATTAACTGATATTTTCCCACAAAACTCTCCTCAGATACAAGGATCAATGATCCTTTATGAATATGAAAAGTTACTTGGCCATGCAGACACTGTTTGTTCAAATCTTTGTGCAATTTTCTTGTTTTAATGTTTCTTATCACATGTAGTTATACTCTGAATCTCTTCATTATAGTCCTTCAAAATACATCCATATCATATCCATTGACTAGAGAAGGTTTAAAAAAAGAGAAAGCATTTATTTGTTGTAATGAGCAATGGCATGAGTGATTAATATTATAGAAATACATTTCTTTATCCAAAGAATTCTCTTAACAATGTACAGTGAAGAAAGTTGAAAATTAAAAACTAATTTTATCTCATTAGCTTAATCAAATGCAACTTTTAGCACAATGATTACTGCATAATAGGCAGTCAACCAATTCTTGCTGGCTAATTGATTGAGTTGTCAAAAGAATGCACTAAAAACTATTTTCTTTCTCATTTTCTTTCTTATTCTCACTCTCTCTCTACATATATATGTATTATATCTATATATTTATATATGTGTACACATCTATGTCTTCTAATTTTATTTGGAACTGAAGCACTAAAATATTTTAAAATATTAAACAATTACTAAAGGTCTAAAAAAATTCAAAGAAGGACCAAACCATTTAAATGATTTTTACCTTCAACAATAGATAGTATAATAATAATCTACATTTGTATAGCACTTTATGGTTTTCTAAAAGCTTTCAAATACATTATCTTATTTGACCCTTATAATAGGGAATTACTAAAATGGTTATAAATTGAACCATGGATTTTCTTTTCTTTGTGGTGGCAAAGAACTAAAAACAAGGGAACATCAATCAATTGGAGACTAATTGAACAAATTAAGATATATACATAATGGAATACTAATGTGATATAAGAAAATTTTAAAAAGAGTTCTGAAAAGACTTGGAAAAATATATATGAGCTGATGCAAAGTGAAGTGAGCAAAAAGAAGTAGAACAATTATTATTTTTTTAAAAAAGTATTTCTGAAAGACTTAAGAATTCTGATCAAAATAATCAATAATGATTTGAAAAAACTGATGAAAAACACTGTCAACTTTAAAACAAAGAGATGATAGACAATGAGAAATGTAATTTTGGACTTGACACCGTAAGAATTTCATTTGTGTAACTATGTTTATATTATACAGAAGCTCTTTTTTCTTTCCTCCCACCCTTTGCTCCCTTCTTTCCTTTTTCCTTCCCTCCCTTTCTCCCTCCCTTTATTCCTCCCTCCCTCTATCTCTCTCTTCCTTCCTTCCTTTTTTCCTTCCTTCCTTCTTTTTTCTTCTTTCCTTCCTTCCTTCCTTCCTTCTTTCCTTCCTTCCTTCCTTTCTTCCAGAGGACATAAAAGGGTAGGAGGTAGAAAAAATGCTTGATAATTGAAATAAAATTAAAGAAGAAAATATTTTAGGAACATATTCAAATTTTGTTTTTTTTTAATCCACTAAAGGATAAAACAAAATTACAGTATACCTCATTAAATAAGAACATTCAAAATCTAACATGATGATCAATTTAGGTTTCTGCTTTTCCAGGTGGTTCAGTAAGTCTTTTAGAATAATGTAGCCCTCGCATTTTTGATAGCTAATTGTACTGGATTGCTATTTGGCTATCAACCAACTCATTGGCCTGGGGACAGATCATTTTATTTAACAGTTCATCACCAAAACCTTACCAGCATGCCAACATAAATCACTATTCCATGGATGCTAAGTGGCTGAAAAAAGCTCACTCTGGGAATCTCTACAATTACAAACTATGTAGGTAAACTTTAGATAAAATAAGCTACCACTAAGACCAATGACCAAGTAACAAGGGAAAAATTCTTAGGTCCTGCCTTACCAAAAAGAAAACATTTTTTCATGTTATATATATTTTGTTGTCTTACTCAAATATGGTCATTTTTTTTGTAGATATAACAACAACAACAAATTTGGAATGTAGTGAAACAAAACAAAATCAAAATGATAATTAATTGTTAAGGTTCAGAGACAATAATCTTTAAATAGTCAATCTAACAATTTTTTTCAGTTACTTGATTTTTAAAAAGTAAACATCTATACAAAATAAGTGCCCTTAAAATCTCTTGAAGTATTTTACATATGGTGCAGTTGTAATCTCCACAGCCCAATTCAAATACTGAGTTAGTTTTTTGTCCATCATCCAGAACTCATTTACAGAGACATGTGTCATATTTAAGTGTTCGTTCATATTTCAATGTTAGGATAAATTTGGGAGAACTGGTGTAGGTGCTGTAAGCTTTAAATTTATTTTTTATCAACTTCAAGCTCATAAATTACCTATTTTAATGACACATAACTAGAAATTAAAAACTACAACTAAAGTTATCACTAAACTGGATTTAAAAAAAAACAAAAACAAAAACAAAAACAAAGAACCAAACATGTTTTGGTCTGAAGGTTGCCAATTGAGAAGTTTTAAAATTTAAGTTTCAGTTTCATTTTATGAGTAGTTATTATATATCTATTTCTATTTTTCTCTGGTTCTGGTCAGATACTGATAATATTGCTTATTATTTTCCCTTTCTCTTTTTTCTCCCGTCTTCCCCTACTTTGTCTGAAACCTGAACTTGGCTTTTATTCCAGTAATAGATAATCAGATAAAATATGGCTGAAATTCATCCCCTTGCTTTTTTTTTCCTCCTTGCATTCTTCTACACTTTGAGTATTTTGACTACCTTTTCAAAGAGTAAACCTTCTCTGGACTTGACTCAATAGATCCAAAGTATAACATTTTAATCAGAGTCCTTTTCCCAGTGCACACCCAAATATATTTCTCTTCACTGATATTTACAAATTGATTTATAGTGTCTATTATTTTTGAAATATGGAAACCAAATTACCTTGAAAGTCAAAAACAACATTGATTACATATATAAGTGGAAAAAATGAACTAATCATGAAACAAATGAAAAAGAACATAATGATAGCATAAATACTATACCAGTAACTTTAAGATTATAAAAAATAATTAGAGGAAGGTATATAGTATCCTGAATAAATCCTCCAGAGCAGAATTACAGAAACATGTAGATAAGGATTTTTTTAGGATACAAAAGTATGAAAGAATTGCAATTTATATTAGTACAGTCTACAAATTAGTGAAACAAATGATGCAAGAAAGTAAGGCAGTTAGAAAATATTTCATAATTCGAATTTTTCCAAAAAAATCAGTTTGAACTTCTCATTAGCCTAAATTAAAATGACTATGTTTTTATCACTTTCCATTTAATGGTCCATCTAAATTTGCCCCATATATCTTCCAAATGAAAAAGATACCAGTGTTCAGGATTACTGTTAACTGACACTTTTCACATCCATTTCTGAATATGTATTGTTATCATAGTAAGAAAGACAGTATACTAGAACTTCAGGGGCAGAAGAAGCAGCTGTTATGGACAAATAGCTCTGAAGAGTAAACCAACTTTTTCTCTCACTGGAACTCAGTTCACACATGGGGAAATAGAGGATTTATGTTGCTTGTGCCTGAATTGTAAGTTAGCCCTCAAACTTTTATAAAATTATGTATGGAACATGAAGGAGAAATTTTCAGGTAGAAATTACATTGCAGCAGGGCACCTAGACTGTAATGCTTCTAGAAGCCAGTGCTTAACTTTCTGTGCTTGACTGAGAGCATTTTCTTGGTATGTTGATGCTGTAGAGAATTGAGTCAACAGAAAGGGTTTTGTTTGTATTGCTGTCTTCCCTCTAAGTAAAGTCAATCCAGCTGTCACCATTTTAGAGTAATCTCTGATCATGTATACTTAACTTCATTGAATACTAAATACCTAAACTCTGTCCTTTGTTAGAGTATGGTTGGTAGAAATCTAGAGTATGAAAAGTACAACCACACCCCTGACATCAGTTGTTGATTCCCACAGCCAGTCATTATACTGTCCTAATAAAAGCTATTCTGACTGAACCAGGAAGTTGCTCCTAGAGAATCATATTGATTCTTTTCTGCCTACACTGATAATGTCTGCTACCCCTAGAAAACAATATACTGTATTGGAAAGAATATTGTACCAACATATTTGGAAACTTGTATTCTAGTTTCCAGTCTATGAAAAAAAAAAATTATTCATAGGATTTGACAGTGGAGGTGGAGGTAGAGGCAGCAAAAAGACCTGTTTATAACATACTAATGTATTACTTTTTCTCCCCACTCTTATGGCACTGGGCACATAAAGTTTCAAAGTTTATGTCCAAAGTTTATATTTATATGATGGTAGACAAGCATATGATGGCATGTTAATAATAGCATGTATACCACAAAATTTCAAAGACGTATTAGATTATATTGGTAAAGACTTTCCAATTTCAACAATAAGGTCGATAGAATATTTAGACATAGAACATGCCAACATTAATGGCTAATATTGATAACTAAGAGTATGTGAAAAAAACACTCGCAAAGCAAATTATCAAATAATTCTTGTTTCAAAAAAAAAAAAAAGACAAGAAGGCTAAGCTCCACAGAAATTATTCTTATGAATTAAATTTAGGGATATGAAGCACCTAAGGGACCACCTAGTCTCTTCATTTTGCAGCTGAGAAAACTGAAATATGTAACACACAATGCTACACAGAGCCAGGAAATGAATAAAAATAAGTGCTTTAAATTCATATGCATTGCTCTTTCCACTGACCTATGCCAGTTTTTTTCTTTAGTCTTAATGAATAAAGGATCATCCAATTGCCTTTGATGAGTTTAACTCAATAGACCCAGATGAGCTACTTTCCAGGTAGAATCAAAATAGTGGATATGATTGTTCAGTTGCTGTCACTGAGCTTAGATAAAAATTATAGACACGAGTCAAGGTACCAGGAGTCCTGAAGAAGTGCAAATGTCTAAATATTTTTAAGAGAGAAAAGCATGGAATCTGAAAACAACAGGACACTGAACTTAATTTGATACCTGACAAAATTCTACAATGAATTGTTAAAGAAATGAGAAATGAACATTTGGAATAGGAAACAGCAACCACAAACACTCAGAACAGTTTAATTAAGAAAGAGCCATGCCAGACAAAATTTCTCTCTCTCTCTCTCTCTCTCTCTCTCTCTCTCTCTCTCTCTCTCTCTCTCTCTCTCTCTCTCTCTCTCTCTCTCTCTCTCTCTCTCCAATGTTTCTAGACTAGTGAATCAGGAAAATACCATAAATTAAATTTACCTAAATTTTAGCAAAGGCACTTATCAGTGTCTCAGATAGGTGAATTTAGAATAGGTAAACAGGTGAAACTAAAAAAGAAAATACCATGTTCTAATTCAAAAGAGACATTTAGTATACCAGACCAGTGATCTATGGTTTATCCTATGCTGTCACTAATTTTTTTTTTTTAATGATTTGGATAAAGGTGAGGGAGGAAAGTGGGGTGGAGAGAGAAACAGACAGACAGAGACAGAAACACACACACACACACACACACACAGAAGAAGGGAGGGGGAGTGAGAGAGAGAGAGAGAGAAGGAGGGGAGAGAGAGGAGGGCAGGGAGGGAAGGAGGAAGGGAGAGGGAGGAGAGGAAGGAAAGGAGAGGAAGAAGGAGAGGGAGGAAGGGAGAAGGGAAAGAAGGAGGTAGAGGAAAAAAGAGGAAGAGAGGAAAGGAGGGAAGGAGGGAAAGAGGGAAGGAGAAAGAGAGAAAAGGAAGGAAGGAGGGAGAAAAGGAAGGAGAGAGGAAAGGAGGGAAGGAGGGAAAGAGGGAAGGAGAAAGAGAGAAAAGGAAGGAGAGAGGAAAGGAGGGAAGGAGGGAAAGAGGGAAGGAGAAAGAGAGAAAAGGAAGGAGAGAGGAAAGGAGGGAAGGAGGAAGGAGAGAGAGTGAGAAAGAGAGGGGAGGAGGGAGACTGAAATTATGTGGGACTAAATTTAAAAAGATGAAATTTAAGAGGAATAAATATAAAGTATAAAATCTTAGGTGAGTCAGCATGATTTAATAGATGGCATATTGAAATTGGGCTCTGAAAAACCTGGGTTCAAATCTTTCCTTTGGTGCTCACTAGTTCCATTATACTAAGCAAATTGATTAATTTCTCTGTACTTCAAACAATTCTCTAGGACTCAATGACTAAATCACAGATGCCTTGCAATTTGCATTGTTATTCATGCTCACTAATTATGAACTCTGAAATTAGTAATGATAGTTCCTTCATGTATTTGCTATACTTTCACACAATACACTCAATATCTACTCATATACACAAGAAGCAACCATAATGACATAAGGTATGAAGAATTCAAAGAAAATTGGAAAAGAGTATAAAATGATACATAGTAATGAGTAGAACTACCATAATTTATAACATGATCACAATAATGTAAAGAAAAAAGCATTTTGAAATTCAGAAGAACTCTTGATCAATGCTGTGATCAATCATTATGTTAGAAAACTGTTGCTAAAATAAATCTGCTGCATCTTGGCAGAAAGGCTAAGAGATACAGATTTCTAGACATTTCCAATGTAATGGTTTCTTTTGCTTAACTTTAAATATAACTATGTATTTGATACAAAGAATGACTTCAACAAGGAAAGGGAGGAGTTAGAAGTTAGAATTTAGTTAGTTAGAAGTTACAGTTAGGGTTAGGGAAGAAAAAAAAGACTAAAAAAGCACTAATAAAATATTTAAAATATACCAAATAACCCCCCCTCAAAAGAGTTTGGAAGAGAACATAAATAAGGTAATTTTCATTACTTCTTTATTAAATGTCAAATGTTTTTAAAATAAGTTAATAATTTTATAAGAGGAAAAAAGAAAGAATATTGACTTTAAAGTCAAAGACCCTGCATTTGGAGCCAGGTATCAGTGCTTCCCATCTATGTGACTTAAACATGTCTCCTGGCCTCTTTTGACTCATTCTCCTCATCTATAAGAATAACTAAGTAATCTCTAAGGTCCCTTGCATCTTTAAAAATACAATCATACATTTACACACGCAAATATACACATATCATATACTTAGAATGTCTGCTTATAAAAATAGATTCTTTAATCACCACATATATTCTCAGCTTTCAATATTTTCCTATTTATCAAGCCTCATTTTAAAATTCCTTTCAGTTATTAAAAGTCTCTGTCCCTCTACCATATTTAGGATATATTTATTTTTTAAAGTAACCCAGACCTTGGACTTGGCTAAGCTGGCTTTTCCCACATGATGAGGCCCAGTAGGGGTTTACTTCAACAAGAGCTCTTATAATTTCTCCTAGCTGGAGGACTTGATTTGAGCATTTGAATAGTAGCACAGCATTTGGGGAGAAGAATTATTATTATTTTTTTAATCCCTGAGAGTTTCTAGCATCTTCAGTCTATGATTATCCAGGGAAATTACTTATTATGTGTTGTTACTGCTACTAATAATAGCAATTATTATTATTTAATAGATGAAAGCTGGTTTTGAGGTAGCTGACTTTCATAGCATGATACATTTTCTTCTAAATCAGAGGAGATCGTATAAGAGCATTTTACAATATAATAGGAAAAGGCAAAAAAGCTATAGATTTAGATGCAGTTCTTTCTTTATAATCTTAAAGTAACTACCTGAAGAACACCAAAGTAAGTGGCATACTGTTTAACATTTCATGAATGAAACATGAAATTTCCTTTTGATATCTTCTCTGGATGGATTGAAATATATATATATATATATGTAATGTTATAATGTCATAATTCCATTTAAAGTTTGGAAAAATAATACTTCAAGGATTGAAGACTGAACATGAAATACTGCTAGATTTGGGTCAAAGAATCTGGGTGCATATCTAGGCTTTGATACTTGTTACCTGTGTAAACTTGAGTAAATTGTTTAATATCTCTGGGTTTCAGTTTCCTTTTCTATTAAATGAATATATTTCTCTTGTTGGACAAAATATCTTGGAGGACAAGACCTTTTTGCCCTAAAGTTATGATCCCATGATTTAAAATTTGACAAATCCAAATTTGAACTCATTGTCTCCTCCCTAACCATGTCACAATTCATCCTTCTTCTAGACTCTCATATTTTTATCAAGGGCATTTCCTTCTACTCCACATTTTCTTTCATTCCATAAATTCACTTAGTTGCCAAGTCTGTTGAATTCTATTTCCACAACATTTCTCATATTCATCCCCCACTCTGATTCAGACTCTTATCATCTTTTTCTAGGCTTTTGAAACTGACATCTAATTGTTCTCTCTGCCTCCAATTTTTTCCTTTTCTAATTCCTCCACAGAACTGCCAAAGTTCCCTCAACCCTAAGCAGAAGTGACCAAAGTACCTGTTCTACTTCATAAATTCTAGTGGCTTCCTATTATCTCTAGGGTCAACTTCAAATCCTGGCATTTAAAGACTTTTACAACCTGGTTCTATATATTTTTCCAGCCTTTTTTATACATGATAGTGGGAATACATGAAATCCAAATTCTTCTGGACCCTTCAAAGTTGGAAAGTCCTCTTCCATCAAGGGCAGGGATTATTTTCCTTTCTGTAATCCCAGCAACTGTCACAGCACTTGACATTTAGCAGGCACTTGATAAATGTTTGTTGATCAATTGATAGATCTACAAGGAGGTAGACTGGAAGCAGGGAAAACAATTAGAAAGCTGTTAAAATAATCTAGTAAGAAGTGACGAAGGCCAGAATTAGCATGGCAGAGGTATTGTACATGGAGACAAGGGGACAGATCAATTTTCCCTTTTCTAATTTTCTTTTTTTTTAATTAAAGATTTAAAAATTTTCTAAACAGATGCATAGGCAATTTTTAAAATTTGCCCCTGCAAAATTTTGTGTTTCAAGTTTTTTTCTCCTGCCTTCCTGTCTCCCACCCCCTCTCCATCCCCTAGATGGCAAGTAATCTATGTGCAATTCTTCTACATATATTTCCACAATTATTATGCTGCACAAGAAAAAGCAAATCAAAAAGAAAAAAAAAAACGACAAAGAAAACAAAATGCAACCAAACCGCAACAAAAAAGTAAAAATACCATGTTGTGATTCACAATCAGTCCTCACAGTCCTCTCTCTAAGTTCAGATGATTCTCTTCATTACAAGATCATTGGAATTGGCCGACACATTGGTCAGAATTGATCAGCACATAATCTTGTTGTGGCTGTGTACAATGTTCTCTTAGTCTATTCACTTCACTTAGCATCAGTTCATCTAAGTCTCTCCAGGCCTCTCTTAAATCATCTTGTTAATCATTTCTTATAGAACAATAACATTCCATAACATGCATATATCATAACTTGTTTAGTCATTCTCCAAATGATGGTTATCTACTCAGTTTCCAGTTTTTTGCCACTACAGAAAGGGCTGCTACAAACATTTTTGCACATTTTGGGTCCCTTTCCCTTCTTTAAGATCTCTTAGGAATACAGGCCCAACAGAGACACTGTTGGATCAAAGGGCATGCACAGTTTGATAGCCCTTTGGGCATATTACATATTGCTCTCCAGAAGGCTGAAAATGCCTTCTTTTTCAATAGATCTGAAAGGCAGACTATGCTTTGTTTTTCTAATTTGTTTATAGTGTCACTCTTTATGTCTAAATCATGAACCCATTTCAATCTTAGACGGATTCTGATATGCAGCAAATATTATGGAAGTAAAATCTAAAAGGTTTGGCAACTGGTTGTATGTACAGTGCAATATAGAGAGGAACCTCTAAGATGTAAACCTGGGTAATAAGAATGTGGTAATATCTTCAATAACAATGGACAAGGTTGGAGAAGATAAGATTTTGGGGAGAAGACAATGAGTTTTGTTTTGGTAGTCTTGAGTTTGAGATGCTGATACAATATTCAGCAGGCAATTGTTAATATAGGATAGTTCAAGGGAAGGCAACAAGTGAAGATGATAAATTGTAATTCTCCACTTTAAAATGTTGGGAAGAGTATGAGAAGTGAGAAAAAAAGGCAAAGTAGCAGGAAGACATATAAGAAAAGACTCACAAACGTGGTATCAGACGTTAAGGAAGGAGAAAGCATCCAGAGGAAAGGAGCCATTACATCAAATGCTATAAGAGATCACTGAAGAATAACATTGGATTTGATGATGTGAAGATCATTGATTGCTTTTTGTAGAGTATTTTCAGTATTGTGATAGAGATAAATGTCAAATAGGAAGATATGAAAACACCTCAAACTCAACATGTTCACAAAAGAACTTTCTCTCTCTAAACTGTATTTACTTCCAACCTTCTTTTTAGTGTACTGACATCTTTCCAGTTACCCAGTTTTATACTTTAGAGAACAGTTTCCTGATTCTTTTTAGTGCCCATGTTCCTTGTCTTTCAGTAATCTCTTTCCATACCTCTTATTCATTTTCATACTCTACCTTCAAATGTACACAAGAAACAAAATAGATTAACTAACTTCAATAAGATAATGTAGTCGCTATTTTTAGTCATATAAAAAGGTGTTCTAAATCATTATTGATCAGAGAAATGCAAATTAAGCAACTCTGAGATAGCACTACACACTTCTCAAATTAGCTAAGATGACAGGAAAAGATAATGACAAATGTTGGAGGGGATGTGGGAAAACTGGAATACAGATACATTGTTGGTGGAGTTGTGAACAGATCCAACCATTATGGAGAGCAATTTGGAACTATGCTTAAAAATGGTATCTAACTGTGCATACCCTTTGATTTAGCAGTGTTACTACTGGACTTACCCCAAAGAGATCTTTAAAAAGGGAAAGGGACCCATATGTGCAAAAATGTTTGTGGCTTCCCTTCTTGTAGTGGCTAGAAACTGGAAATTGAATGGATGCCCATCAATTGGAGAATGGCTGGGTAAATTGTGGTATATGAATGTTATGGAATATAATTGTTTGGTAAGAAATGACCATCAGATCATTTCAGAGAGGCCTGGAGAGACTTACATGAACTAGGAGATCATTATACACTTCAACAACAATACTATATGATGATTAAATCTGATGGAAGTGGCTCTCTTCAACAATGAGATGATCCAAATCAGTTCCAATTGTTAAGTAATGAAGAAAACCAGCTACACTCAGCAAAAGAACTATGGGAAATGAGTGTGGACCACAACATAGCATTTCTACTCTATTTGTTATTTTTGCTTGCATTTTTATTTCCCTTCTCAGGCTATTTTTACATTCTTTCTAAATCCAATTTTTCTTGTGCAGTAAGATAACTGTATAAATATGTGTACATATATTGTATTTAACATATACATTAACATATTTTTAAAAATCTGAATGTCAAATTTTAAAAAAGTTGCTTACCAAATATTTCCTATATCCTCTTTAAAAACTTTCTCTAACTATCTAGGAATAGACTTACTCCAGATTAGTAATTCCTGTTTTAAAGTAACCCCCAACTTTTCCCTCAATTCAATCAGTTGTCAAATCTCATGGATTCTTCCACATTTCCCCTCTATGGGAAGTTGTGAAGAATCCCATCATTTATTAATCACACAATGATCATATTAGGTCAGTTTCTCATCATCTTTTACCTAGATTTATATTATATCTTTTAAATTGGTCTCCTAATACTTAGTTTTTCTTTTTTCCAATCCATACTCTACATAGTTATCAGCGTCATATTCCTGAAGCACATATATGATTGTATCACTCTCTGCTCAAGTACTTCTAGAAGGTATTGTCTTTGGAATAAAACACAGACTTCTGTGTTCGGCTTTTAAAGCCCTTCACAAGCCTGCTTCAGGTGACTTTTTTCAGGCTTAATGCACATAACTCTAATATACTTTAAGTTTTAGCCAACCTGGCCTAATTCTAGTACATTTCACCACAGGCTAGATCCCATGTCTGAAATGCTCTTTTTCACTTCTTTGGCCTTATAGAATTCCTAGTACACTCTCCTTTTCCTGAAATTATTTGGTATTTATTTTGAACTTGATATATATATTTCCTATGAATATGTCAAACTCCACCTCAATAAGTTCCTTTCAGGATAGTGTTTAATTTGCATCTGCCCAGAACTTAGTATAGTATCCCATGCTATAGTATTTCTTCTGTCAATATAGAGTGACACCTACTCTGCAATTTATAATCTTAGAGATTTTCCTGAGATACTGAGAAGTTAAGTAACTTACCTAGGATCACCCAGCTAGTATATATATCAAAGTTCAGACTTGAATCTAGGTTTTACATAAACTCTAACTCCTGAAGCCATTACTCCTCAGACCATGATCCTCTCATTAACTCCCTCTCCATTATGCATTCTATTTCTATGTATGCACTTAATAAATGTTTGATAAATGAATGCATGCATGAATGCATGAATAAACTAATATAAGAATGAGGAAATAGAGGCATGAGGTTCAAGCTATTCTTTTGAAGAAATTTAACCGTGAAATTAATTTCAATTCAATTTAGTTCAATTAAACAAATATTTACTAAGCATCTAATACAAATGAGAAAAAAAGAGAGCTGGGATGGTAGCCAGATGGTTTAGAAATATCTTAATCCTGGGAAGACCTGAACATATTTTGGGTGGATGGAAAGAATGGAAAGGAGCCAGTGGAGAGGGATACTTTGGAAGATAATGGGGAGAAAGACACACACAAAGAGAGAGTCAAAAACAGAAAGAGACACACAAAGTGAGTGAGAGAGACAGAGACAAAGAAGGAAAAGAAAAAAGAAGGAAGAAAAATAAGAAGAAAAGAAGGAAGAAGTAGAAGAAAAGAAAGAAGAAAGAGGAGGAGAGAAAGGATAGGAGGAGGAGGAAGGAGAGAAGAAGGAAGAAGAGGAGTAAGAGAAAAAGAAGAAGGTGGAAAAGGAGAAAGAGGAGAAGCAGAAAGGGGAAGGAAGAGGAGGAGGAGGAGGAGAAGAAAAAAGAATAAGAAGAAAAAGGAGAAGAAGTAGAAGAAAAAGAAGAATTTGCCTAATGTTCTATTTTGCTTATAAGAGCACAAATTCAAGTCCAGAGAGTAACTAAGACCAGAACTAGGTCTAATGTGTCAATTTCTTTGCTTTGATCTCTATTCCATACAACCTCATCAATCATTTAAAAAACAAGTGCAATTCTTTATACAGAAAAAATAGAGCTTTAAAGCATCCTTTCTAGACACAAATGTGGAAATTCTCCTTGGACTAGAGACATCCCCAGGGAAAGGCTTTTTGATAACCACAAGCATCCAAGACACCAATCTTAGTTAATCACTAACAGGTTAGCATCTCTGAAAATAATACTGTCTAACAGCAGAAGAATGTATAGTCTGGTTCTCATAAAACTTTAAACCTGGGACAAAACAGGAATCTAGTAGTGTCATTATTTTTTTAAACTGAATTAATAACACATTATCAGTTTAGTAAGAAAATATGAACTGCAATTATCAAGCTTCCAGATATACAGCTTAACTTAGAAGCTAATTGCATTTGCTACTGACTATCCCAAAGAATATTTAATGGATATTAAACATATAATCAACTTTTTCAATATAACATGTATCATTGAAATATCAAACTATAATATAAAAAGCCTCACATTATTTTATGATGGAAATAGCAATTAATTGAACTCAATAGAAAATAATATTTAATTAGTCAACATTTATTAAACACCTGCTACATGTCAGGTACTCTTCAAGTGCTTTATCACAATGATATAGAACATTAAGGTTTGTAAAAAACCTCTTTATGACAGGTAGGTAGAACAACAATTATTCCCCCTATTTTGCAGATTTGGAGATTGAGGATCTGAGAGCTTAAATAGCATGCCCATAATTACATAGCTAATGAGGGTCTGAGATAAAATTCAAAGCGATATCATTGTTTATAAATTCAACCATTTTACTCCAGCCAACCATATCTTTAAGACATTTTGACCCAACTTCAATTTTTTATGTTAAAAAACATAGCATTTTTAATGGGGAATAAAATCTATTACACACATTTATTCACTAATTCTTTCATCCAGTAAGTATCAATAGAAATCACTTATGGGTAAGTCACTTCAGGGTATGTTCAATAGAGTCTGGACCCATGATCCCATTCATATAGGCATCTCCCAGGTAAAGACAGAACAGGATAAGAAGAAGTAGAGAAACAAGAAATTACACTATGACTACAAGAATCAGAAATTTTTTTAAAATGAGTTATATTATAGATATTCTAGTGGTTACTAAGGATTCTATAAAATGTGTGTGTGTGTGTCTGTGTGTCTGTGTGCATGCATATATATACACCTAGTAGTTCACTTTAGTCCCTAAGTATATGGGACAGCCCTAGAAATCTGCTTCAGTAATTGATCTTTATGTCTGAAACTTAAGACTTTATGGAAGTTTGTTATGGAGTATATGTATCACTCCCAATTTGCCATGATTCTAAGACAAATCTCTTTCTAAAATCCAGGAACCAATCCTTTAAGTAACTGTAATTAAGAAATTTAATGGAATAGCCTGTTGTTTGGGGTGTCAGAATTTGAAACTCTGGATACATTTGGATACATGTGTATTATTATATATATATATATATTACACATATATTATTTAGAATGAATGTGGTAACCTCTGTGAATCTTAAATCACTCTATAAATGAAAGTTAATATACTTCTTTGTCAGAGCTTGAATGCTTAAATCTGGTTTTCCAGTTCCATTCGAACTAATCTATTAGCTGTTCAGTATATAAAACACTCAACCTGCCCATTCTGTGTCTGTGAATGAGATATCTATGCAATATATGGAATATTCTTCATCCTCATCTCTGTCCTGTAGAGTTCTATATTTCCTTCAAAGCACTTTGGATGCTAGCTTTTTCATGAAGTGTTTTCTGATTGTCTCCAATTGTTATTTCTTTCTACCTCTCAAAATTATTTTGTATTTCTGCTTCTACTGTATATGTATCTTCCATTCATTTTTCTTTGCATGTTCCCAATATCTACTATCATATCTGGCTCAAAGCAGAAACTTAGTAAAGGTTTTTGTTTATTTTTAATTTAATTGCATCACAATTGTTGGGTGTTTAAGAGTCCTCATTGCAACAGAAGAACATGTGCCCCTTTTAGGCATAAAGAACTCTGACATTCTACTCTCATGTTGCTGTTCCAACTATCCCTATCCAGACACCATTATAAACATACTAGGATGATGGCGAAATATTTCCTGAGGCAGAGTTAGCTCCTGGGACTAAGAATTCATAGTTTTTTTTGAAAACACTATCCTGATCCCTACAGCAAGGATGTGTTGACTGGGGACATCATGTACTGGGATGAGATTCCTGATCAGATATTTCTAATGAAGACCAGCTCAGTTCCCTGCTGACCAGAGCACTTGTTTCCTTATAACAGAACTCTATTGGGATATATCTTTGTTGACTCTATTTTGGACCCATAGAAACAGACCATGACCATATTAACTGAAAATAGCTGCCTTTCTGGCTGATATTAATAGAGAAACCATATGTTTATTGCATGAACCCTAAAGGGTTATTGAACCAAAATTCACAGAGGAAGCCTAGATCTCTTCAAGTTTGTCTAAGATTTCCTGAAGTGTCCGAGAGTTTGGTTTATACCAATTAATGACTAATATGATCAAAGGTAATTTCAGCCAAAATGCAATGTAAAACTCCTTCTAAGGTACTTGTTGAAATAAAAGAATCAAGAATGATAGTAAAGGAAATAGTTCTGGCAGCTATAACAAGGTCAAGGGCTTAGTCAACTAGGCAGATACCAAGCCACAGCAGCAGCAGCAACATATTCAAAGAAAATACTTTACTTCTTCCCCTTGATACACAATGCCCCTTTTGCTTTCCTATACCACCAGTTGCTAAAGATGAAAGACAAAGACTGCCCCATTGTGCAACACAAGACATCCTTTGCTCCCCACTGGAGCTCTAATTCCCAAGCATACAAGTCTAGAAAGTTTAACCCCACAATAGCTATCTAGCTGTCTTTCTATTATCAAACTTATGCCTGAATTGTAAAGAACTAAAATGAATTTCCAATTAAAAGAGAGAGAAGCAGAGGGAGAGAGAAAAACAGAGGGACAGAGAGACAGAGAGACAGACACACACAGATTGAGAGACAATCAGCAGGCATATTTGAGCACTGTTAATTATCTCTGATGAAAGCATCATATTGTGTCATGAGCAAAAAAGAGTTTGAGAATCACTATCTTGGATGTATTAACTATCTGTAGAATAAGTATGATAATAATGATGATGATGATGAAATTTCATGTTTATGTAAGTTTTAAAGATTTTTAAATCGCATCATATGCATTATCTTATTTGATATTTTAATCCTCTCATTTTATTTAAACTCTTTCTCTCTCAAATTCTTGAACTGTAGTTAATCATTCAAAATCAATTTCTGCTAGAAAAAGAATTGTCTCACTGGGCATATTTGAAAAAAAATGATAACTATCTAACTTTGACATATTTCAAAGTTGGGTGTAAGAAATAATGTTACTATCATGGACAAATGTAGAGACCAGAAAGGTATATAGTTTGCTTTAGTGAGGATGGTGGTGAGGTTAACTTGAACAGAATAAATTTGAGCCTCATAATAAAGACATGTGGGAAACTTTATGAGCTGGACTATATCTCAGAAAAAAGTTCCTATAACTTGTACTGGTTTTTTTCAAGATGATGCCTGGAGCCAAGATGAGTTGAAAAAGGAATGTTGTAGCAAAAAGAAAAGGATTATTGATGTCACATATTTAAAAAGGCAAAGAAGATTAGAAGTCAAATAGAGAGATAGAAAATAAGTTGTATGAGAGGCCACTATAGCATAATAGCAGAGTAGTCAGCAAAGTTTTATATTCTATTCTTAGGGTTTAATCCAAACTAATCAAGTAAAGTCCTATGGAAAAAAAAATTAATTTGCTTTGATTAGTTATTTCTATTTTTTTAATTGTAAAAAAGATTTATACTTGTCATATTTAGAAATGAAATGAAGGGTCTATTCTACTTGAATATTCTAACTGTGGCATATCACCAACAATGAATTACAGGGAAGAAGCAGCATAAAAGTTATCAAAACAGTTTTCAAAAGAATTTCAAACTACAAATGACTGTTTGAAAATCTGACTCATCACTAACAACAATAGAAATGCAAATTAAAATAACGTTTAAGATTTTATGGGGCAGCTAGATGGTATAGTAGATAGTGTACCAACCCTGAAGTCAGGAGAACCTGAGTTCCAATATGACCTTAGACACTTAATTACTTCCTAGTTGTGTAACCCTGGGAAAGTCACTTAATCCCAATTGTCTCAGAAAAATAAAAAAATTTTGCCCCATGCTGTACAATAAACAACAATAATCACCAAGAACAATTATTGTGGGAGGGGCTATGGGGAGATAGTTGCACTAATATATGAGTTAGTCTATTAATTAGCATTTATTAAGCTCCTGTATGTTCCAGGCACTAGAATACAAAGAAAAGCAGCAAAACAAATCAGTAAAAAGAGTTCTTGTTCTCAATGAATCCAAAACCAGGAGAAACAATATACCAATAACTATGTACCAAGATATACACAGAATAAATTGAGGGAAGACACTGATATTATGGTATACTGGGAAAAGCTTCTTCTTGAAGAAGATAAATTATATCTGAGACTTGAAAGAAGCCAGGAAAGCTAATAGATGGAGATAAGAAGGAAGAGAGTTTCAGGCCCATGAATATCAGATGACATCATTTTACTGGTTTTGAGAAATATTTACTTACTGTATGATCTGCTAAGTATACCATCTCTCAAATCTCTGTAATTCACTAATACATACAGATTTCAGTGGGGAAAGTAGGCTCCAGCTTAGAACATATGTGACAAAGAAGATAACTCGCAATTCCTTTAGGTATTTAGATATTCCCTTTGAGCATAGGATAGCTCTATCTATCTACCTATCTATCTATCTATCTATCTATCTATCTATCTATCTATCTATCTATTCTTTATTGCTAGGAGCATTATAGAGTTTTTTCTTATTGTGTATAGTTTGTCCTTGCCTTCCAGTGTAGATATTACTATCAGCTGACACCACTATTACTAAAGCATCAATGAACATGTTCTAATCATTCAGCTTCCTGAAGTTCACTAAATCCTCTCTCCACTGGTCAAGGAGAAAAGAGGAAAGGATTGGAAAGAGCAAGAGAAGAGAAGACTGAGGCTATATAGTTCTTCAATCCCCAAGTGATTCTCAGAATATTGACCAGAGCTGTTTTTTCCTGGTTAACTATTTGCTCAGATTATCTATTCCAAACAAGCCTCCTGACTTTATATAAACCTCAGAAGGCAGGTCCAAGTCATTCAACCAATCCAACAAACTTTAAGCCTAGTCCATGACTCTGATTTATTGATTCAATCAAAGGGTGTTTTTACTTGATAGCTATCAGGGTTAATGGGGAGTGAGGTGATAAGTTTATTGACTCAATCAACACTTAGCCTTACAGAAGAAAAGTAACTAAATTTATGTAAACTCTTTGATCTTGTACTGTTCTTGAGTTTATACCCCAAGGAAGTTGGGATAGTATAAACCAAGTTCCAATAAATACTGAGTGTCTCTTTTTATAATAGTAAAGAACTAAAAGCAATGTGGGTCTTTATCACTTGGCAAATGATTGAAAACATGATATATGAATATAATTGAATATGATTTTGTAGTTAGAAATGATTAAAAAATAACATGGCAAGCTTTGTATGAACTGATGCAGAGTGAAATAAGCAGAACCAAGAGAACTTGATATGTGTATGTATATGTGTGGGTGTGGATGTGTGTATATGTATGAGATAGACAAACAGACAGAGACAGAGAGACAGAGACAGAAACAGAGAATCTAACAACAATGTAAATGACAAGCTCAAAAAAAAAAAAGAAGATGGATGAAGAGTAGTTAAAAAAACAAAAAAGAACTGAAATTAATAGAGAAAATAAAATAAAAATGTATCCTTCCTAAAGGCAGAATGGCAGGAAGACAACTAAAACAAAATACCATACATATAGTCATATGTAGTCAATATTTTTGGTGTTTTTACTTAATTATCTTTCATGTTACAAGGGAAGTATTACATCTGGAGAGCTCTCTCACTCCCCAACCAGAAATGATTGTTGGTAAAACATTGTTGTTTATTGTTATTCAATATCACTTTCAATTATGTTTGATTCTTTGTGATCCCATTTTGGGGTTTTCTTAGCAGAGATATTGGAATGTTTACCATTTCCTTCTCCAGCTCATTTTACAGATGAAGAAACTGAGGCAAACAGGTTTAAGAGACTTACCTAGGTCAAATACAGCTAGGAAGTGTCTGGGGCCAGATTTAAATTCAAGAAACTATCCAGGCCCAGCACTCTATCCACTGTACCACCTAGATGCCCTAAATTAAAACACAAAGTACCAATAAAATCTATTTTTAAATTAAACACAATGAGGCAGATAACTAGAAAACAGAGAAATAACAGGTGGATGGCCTTTGTGCTTCACTGGTACACATTGATTGTAGAAAAGGTGGGGGTGGGGAGGGGAGGACGGAAAGAGTCTCTTAACAAACTCACCGAGATGCCCTGTGAAAGATTTATTGGACATGGTCAGAGTTACACAGCATGAAAAGATGCAAATGTGCCCTATTGGAGAGACTATCCCTATTGGTGAGAACATAAATTCATTGAAGTGTCAAGTATAGATAAGAAAGTAAATAGGAGATAGATATATTATATGTATATGCATATATACATATAGAATATATACATGTATGTATCTATATTGCATAAACACAGCAGAAGCAGATGTGACCTAATAATGTTATTGAACCAAATTACTAACAATTAGATAGCAAAGAAAGAATTGATATTTTAGGTTTTTTCTACTTGCATATTATATAAAAAGAAAAACAAAATGAAATCTCCTCATTTTATCTGGCTTTGCCATAGCCATTTAAGATGGTTGTAGACTCAGTTTTATCCTATAAATTTTATATTGCCATATGGAAAGACTCCTTTAACCATGAGCAGCTATTTTATTTCGAGACACACAAGCAAATAATAAATTTGAGTTCTGTTTACTTTTTATTTTTTTAAATTGAAGCATGAAAAGGACACTTATGTCATAGTCTGTTTCTTTTTTTAAGAATAAATTAAAACTCTAATTTTGAGAAATTGCACTTGTAAAAATTATGAGGGGAGTGAATCTTGCTCTAATGCTCTGCTGAGAATTTCTATCATGAAAAAAATGTAAGTCTAATTTATTTTTAAAGTATTTTAAACACATCACATACCAACATTACTTGGATGATGGCCAGATGAAAAAATTCCATCAGGACTGACACCCTAAAAACATATGTTACCAGTAACTACTATTGAGTTTAAAGAAATAAATGTCATGCTTTACCTTTGGCAATACTATGGTTGGCATTTTGTCAAATAGCCACATTGGTAAGGTATATTTGAACTTCACATCTAAGTACAGACCAATGTGCTAAATTAATTTTTCCTCATAAGAGGAAGTAATTTTCCCCTACAATTTATAGTGTTTATTTGTATATCATTATGTAGTAATTAATGTAAATTTCATTTTTCAGTAAAAATTCAAAGAATAATATTTGAATCATTGAAAATGTGCTTTACCTACTGCTACTCATAATTTATATGAAATTTTGTGTTTTTCTTCAAAGGCAAGAGAGAAAATATTTTTTATCTAATTTTTAAAATGCCCCTTTTCCTCCTAATTTTGTTTACTATGCAATACACAACAAGAATTCTTTCATTTGGTATCTCTAGAAAAATCTAGGGTTTTAAATATACATCTTCCACTTTTCAGAGAAATATAAGTAATAGAACTGACAAATTAAAATGTTTTTATTTGAACCATATTTCTGATTTTAGCAGCTTGAAAAAAGGTTAACCAATATATTATACACTGCCACTAATAGATAATTCATTTCAAGCAGTTTTCCCAAACCTACCATTTATAATCAGTCATCTAAGACAGGCAAATAAAATACTTTACCTTGGCAGCTAAGGATTATATTTTTATTTTTTCATGCATATTTGCAAATTAAGAAATTTCTTTTTTGGTATATTAAAAAAATATATATCCTGACAATTGATGGCAGCTGATGTCCATTTATATATCTTTGGAAGCTCATGCCATATTGTTTTTGAGAATACAGATTCATAGAATAGTAAGCTTTGATTTCTAACCATATTTCTGATTTTAGCAGCTTGAAAAAAGGTTAACCAATATATTATACACTGCCACTAATAGATAATTCAATTCAATTCAGTCATCTAAGACAGGCAAATAAAATACTTTACCTTGGCAGCTAAGGATTATATTTTTATTTTTTCATGCATATTTGCAAATTAAGAAATTTCTTTTTTGGTATATTAAAAAAATATATATCCTGACAATTGATGGCAGCTGATGTCCATTTATATATCTTTGGAAGCTCATGCCATATTGTTTTTGAGAATACAGATTCATAGAATAGTAAGCTTTGATTTCTAAGTATCATAGCTATGACTGTAGATCTGGGAATGCTAACAAGATTAGAGTTTTTATATCTCATTTGTTCTCAGATTTATCCTCAGCGCAGACTTTTGAAAAAATATCTGTAAACAAAATGGTCATTTGGATTGACTCTTTTAAGACATTGTTGATTTTGAGTAATTACAATAGAATTACTGGATTAAAACTTAAAGTTCTATGAAATTAGGCAAAATAGACCCAAGATAGACAGGAAAGTCAAAAAATTGCGCCCCCCCCAACAACTTTTAGTCCTCCTATCCTAAAAAATGCACTGAGAGAGTTATGTTCAGTAACTACTTCTGATCATATTATTGCATCAGTCAGCAATTGTATGTATATATATTTACACAAACACATTTACAGATATATATATGCATGTAAACACACATATATACATATTGTTTGCATATAGTTGTAACATGTTGTTTCTTCCATTAGATTACAAGCTTCTTTAAGGAATGGCTTCCCTCCTTTCTTCCTTCCTTCCTTCCTTCCTTTCTTCCTTCCTTCTTTCCTTTCTTCCTTCCTTCCTTCCTCCTTCCTTCCTTCCTTCCTTCCTTCCTTTCTTCATTCCTTCCTTCTTCCTTCCTTTCTTCCTTCCTTCCTTCCTTCCTTCCTTCCTTCTCTTTCCTTCCATCCTTCCTTCCTTCCTTCCTTCCTTCCTTCCTTCCTTCCTTCCTTCCTTCTTTCTCTCTCTTTTCTTTCTTTCTTCCTTCCTTCTTTCTTTCTTTCTTTTTTCTTTCTTTCTTTCTTTCTTTCTTTCTTTTTTTCTCTTTCTTTTTCTTTCTTTCTTTTTTCTTTCTTTCTTTCTTTCTCTTTCTTTTTTTCTCTTTTCTTTCTTTCTCTCTCTTTCTTTTTCTCTTTCCTTCCTTCCTTCTTCTTTCTTTCTTTCTTTTTTCTTTCTTTCTTCCTTCTTTCTTTCTTTCTTCTTTCTTTCTTCCTTCCTTCCTTCCTTCTTTCTTTCTTTCACTATCTCTATTACTTTCCATAGTGGTTAGCACACAATAGGTATTTAATATATGCTAATTTAATGACTGATATCATCAAATACATTTCAATGGTTAAATGTTAAAAGTATAGGAAATAAAAAATAACAATCAATACATCAGATGCTTTCAGCATTTCATAAACTAATATAACAAATTTGAACTTCAAATACAGACCAAAGAATTTTTATAAGTATTAAACAAATGAAGTGCAACAAAACCAGAGGATTCTCAGAGACAAAAACCGTTGGCAACAATCAAATGATATAACATTGATATATAAAATGTTAAAAAAATGTTTTAAAATAAATGTTGCCATCCCAACACACACACTCATAATCCCTAAGCTACATGAAATAAAAAGTTTCCAAAATATAGAGACCTAATGAGAGAAATCAAAACCATGTGGAAACAGGATGAAATACATATTATCTTGTCCTATCTGTTACTTGAATTGCCCCAAAGATGCTTTCAATGAGCTTAGAGAAGATAAGCTTACAATATTTTTAATGAATTACCAAAAGCAGTTATTTCATCCAACTTTACAATAGTCTTCAGAACATGAAACATAAAGAAAAATTAACCAAATGATGATTTATCCCAGGACTGTTTCTATTTGAACCCCATTGAGAAAGATGAGCTGAAAATAGTAGTTGACATTTATGAAGTGCTTTAATGTTTATAAAACACTTTCTATTTGTGCTTTCATTTCAGCATGTTAACACTACTGCTTCCTTTTTTTAATCACATCCGAATTACTTTATGTAGCACTCTCATTAAATTCCATTGAGTCACATACTTTAAGTAAGCCACAGTAGTTGGAAATATGATCTAAAAGTCTTTGCTTTGGTTTTAATGAATTAATCATCTCTGAACATTTATTAAGCACCTACTATGTGCCAGACACTTGGCTAAACTCTGAGAACACAAAAAAAAGGAATAAAGAATATCTGCTTTTCAAAGAATTAACAATCTAACAAATTTACATGAATTCCTTAACTCAGGTTCCATTGCTGCAGGTGTTGGAGGAAAAGTGTTTGGCTTTCTTCTTTCAAAATTGGTAATTACCTTTGTAAGAGTATCATCAGCACTTAAATTATATTATAACTTAAAATGAGAATGACTTTTTCCTCTTTTAGAAATTGAAATTTATATATCTTAAATAGGTATAAATAATGTGTTATATGTTATGATTTGGTCCAACCTACCTTTTCCAGCCTCACTTTATTTTATGTTGTTATTCCAAGACAAACTACTAACCCTTTTTGTCATCTGAAAATGCCTTCTTTTTCCATCATGTTTTCTTGCAGCCAGCCCAGTCAATGAAGAGTCAAGCCATCTCATGCCTTCCTGGAACTGCTACATGTCTTTTATTCTTGAATCTATACCTAGATTCTAGACCTTCAACCTTTCCATTTTTTGATATCTTTCTGTTATTTCAAGACTCATCTCAGGTACTACCTCTTCCTTGAAATTCTGATCCTACACAATCTTTTTTTGGTCCTTACTAAAAATATTTCTCCTTGTTTATATTTTTTATAGAATTTTACCTAATCCTGATTATATATGTGTGGGTGTGTTTGTCTATGTGCATAAATATAGGCTTATTGTTATCTAGACTATTACTTTTATTGCTTTATTACCTAGAATATTATTTTTCTCTATCTCCTTTTTTTGGTTTATATGTGTATATGTATGACTTCATATATATATATATTGACATATAACAAGGAAGGGAGAGAAAAGACATGAGAATGTGAATTTCATGTCATACATGCATATATATGATAATGATAATAATTGATATTTTTATTTGACTAAAGTCTGCAAAATACATAATATAATGTTATTTAAATATCACTATAACTCAATGAAACAGATACTATAGCGGTATATACAAATGTATGGATATGCAAAGGGAGTCAATATGAAGTAGAATGTTTGCCATTTGAAATAAAGGGCAAAGAAATTCTGTGACAAGAATTACAGGACACAGCTATATATAAATGTTACTGTTTTCAGCAGCATCGTTATCATCATCAGAATATGGAAATAGAAATAGATTTCAAAATATCTTGGAATAATATACCTTAAGAGGTCAAACTGGGTAGGCTGATGAGAGCCTTTGGTCCTTGCCAGATCCATTTTAGGAACACACTATTGAAGGTAATACCCAAAAGGCCCTAGGGGACTTGAGACAATTAAATCACTTTTTTTTTTTTTTTTACCACAAGTGGTGCTCAGTCAATGATTTTATTGACCCACAATACTGTTCAATTAAGTATGTTTATTTTGATTTTGCAATTAGCATGAATTTATGGCCGAAGTGCCCATGATGAAGCAAAAAGCTCAAGATTTCTTCTCCCTTCACCTCACTGCCTATTTATGAATAAGATTTCATTTTTGTTTATTAGGTTTTTCATTAAATGAACAGTTTTAATTTGATGAGATTATATTTGCAAGTGGTGGCATATGTAGTGTCTAAACAATTGGACTTTTAAAGAATTCAGTTCCTTGTGATGGACAGTTGATAGAGAAATGAGAATGAATTCAATCATTCCCTTTATAGAATTATTCATTCTGGATGATCACAATGGTAGCGCAGTCATTGTCTAAAAGGACAGTTTTCAGTGCTGCACCTAAAGGATAAGTCACAGTTTCAAAGCAATAAAAATGGAAAATGGAAAAAGGTTACTCAATGTTTCTCAGATTGGTAAAAAAAAAAAAAAAAAGTCAAATGGCAATCTCAAAGGGGTCCTTGACAGAAGAACTAGATCTTGCTCATTACACTTCTTCCTCTTCTTTATTACTTGATCGACATTATCAGCCCTCCTCTCCCTTCTCTTTTCAGATTTTCACCTCCATGTCTCTAGTCATGAGATAATATATGCAGACACTTTGCCAGCCTAAAAGTACCATACCAATAAATAAATCTTTATTATGGCTATTGTGCCATTGTTTATTTCTCTTATGTCCTTCTGGTAGCCAATTCCCTCTTTATTTCAACTCATCTTCTCGATTAAGTCTAATTTTATGCAGTATCTATTTGAATGGTTATAATTTTTTTCAATTGTTTCAGCTATAAATTTGATTCAGACTGATACATTCATCTTTTGACATTGCCATGAAATTAAAACCAATAAGATCTTTGTTGATGTTACTGGTCAAAGAATCACAGAATCTTAGAACCTTAGAATTCTAAAGGATCTTATTCATCATTTAATCCAGTCATGTCATGAATGGCCTTTAGAACACTAACTAGAGAGATATCTTTTCAATCATATCTCACACTATTACTTTTTTTCCTGTTTTTGTTGCAGTGAAATGGAACTATGTTTTCATTGTTTGCTAATTCTCATCCTTCCCTCCCTTCAAATGACATCTTGTTTTCTTTGCTTATGGTGTCCCCATTACCATAATGTATACTTCTTCTATCTCTGCCTTCATAAAGTTATCCTGTCTTTCAAGGTCCAATCCAGGTGCCACTTCTTCCACGAAGCCCTTTCTCCACTTATCTCCCGGTTTTTAAAAAAACTAAAATTGACTGCTATATCTTCAAGTTTGTTTTGATATTGAGATTCTCCTTACTTTGTATTTATATTATTTTTATCCTTTTATAGATATATGTGTTCATATACACACACATATATGTCCTCCATTAATTTGTAATTCCTTGAATAACAATAGCTAGAATTTATATTGCAATTTAAAGTTTGCAAAGTGTTTTACAAACATCATTTTGAAGAAGGCCAATGATAAAACAGTTGAAGTCTTTCTTGACTCATGTGTGAATTGGATTTAAGTGAAGCAGAGTTGCACAAATAGCCTCACTCTATTCCAGAATCACTGAAGTCCAGTAGCAAGGCAAATTCAAGGCTACTGGGATAGCCTGGGATACTGTGAATGATCTTAGCATCTTTGATGTCAAGCTCTAAGTGCTCCATGGTGCCTGTCTCAGTCACATTAATGGCCTTTGCGACAAATTGTTCTCATCTGCTTATTCTACCAGGGGAAGTCTTAATATGTTTGGGGTAGATACCACTGTGTCCCCCCACTCCCAACTCACCAAAGGGTTTGAGGCCTGTAGGTTACCTTCAATTTGTTTAGTCCATATGCTGAAATGATTTTAACAGGATGTAGCTGCTGCACATCCTACAGCTTTGTCATATAGGTATTAGAGATTCAAATGCAAAAGTGAATCAGTCCCTGCCCTCAAAGATTTTACATTGTATAGGAGATTTCCCCCTTGCTCCCCTAAAAATATCCAGATAGGTTCCTTAAAAAAAAAAAAAAAAACTATCAATAGACCCTGAGCCCCTGAGGACTTAGATCTTATCTAATTCAGTAATTAGCAAATTTTCCATAATTATTTGCTCCCATTGGTTTGTGGTGTGGAGTATAGTAGATGGATCAACAAAAGAATCTTATGACTTCCCAAGTTTTGTGTTAACTTTATATGCTGTATCTTTTGTTCCCCTTTCTCCCAGTGCCTATTATAGTCCTAACACACAGTATCCATTAAATACATACTGCCAGGCATCACAACACTAACAATCATTATCAGTTGCTCCTTATTGGCATCCCTGCAATATGATCATGGCTATGTGAGTAAGAAGTGTCAAAGTTAGCATCTGAACTCAGGCTGTCTGATTCCAAATGTCTCCACTGTGCCATGCTGCCTCTCCAAACCCAACAAGAAATTCCAGGAATTAAATTTCTATTTCTGAGTATGATCTGAAACAATTTCACATAAATTTGTAGATAAATGACAATGCCATGGCCTTGCTGGGGAAAAACGTAGCACCAAGAAGAGAGAGGGAGAGGGGAGAGAAAACAAAAGAAAAAAAGAATTTGAGACCAGTCAAAGAGAAACTGGATGTCCAGAGAATAACAATAGCTGGCATTTAAATAGTCCCAAAAGTCTTGGTGCATATTTAAACTCAATCTTTTTTCGTTTTACATTCCCTTTTTCATTTGATCTTTACAACAATCTGGTGATGGATACTAACACTAGAATACTTTAATGCTTTGCTATGCTGTACAATTACTAAGAATGTTGTTTTACAATATTATTATCCCCATTTTACAGGTGTGGAAACTAAGTTACACGAATGTTAAATGTTTTGCACAACGTTATGTAGTTAGTGTCTAACATAGGATTTAAACATTCCTAACTCCAAAGCCATTGCTCTTTCCCTTTTATGCTTATACTTAGTATATTTGTCTATCATCAGTACTTCATCCTCCTGTGTTTTTCATTGGTAGAGAGAGGTTATGCTTAGAGTGCCCTTTAATAGGAAATCTTTGAGTAGAGTCCGATCCCTTGTTGGATAGGTTGTAATAGGATTAATGATTTGGGGAGCAATCAGAAGAGATGGTCAATGAAGAGCTTTCCGAGTCCAAATCTATAATTTTTAAGAGTCTACATCAAGCTGATGTAAGAGTTAATACTTGAAAAGATGGGACAAATTAAAGCAAATTAAAGATGACTATATCATATTTTCATAAAATCATGACCACTATTTCAGAATGGAATATCTAATCTCCTAATATATTACAGAAACTCAACAAAATGAAAAATATTGTTCCAGTACTCATCTCTAAAAATCATGTTTTTGTCTAGTCATTAGTAAATTAACAAAATATTTTATGACATGACATGTCTAGATAGCCAATAAAAGCCTCTTATCATTTCTGTATAAACAGGATTAAATTTTTTTAAAATGGGACAGCTACATGGAGCAGTTAGAGCACCAGCCCTTAAGTAAGGAGCATCTGAGTTCAAATTTGACCCCAGACACTTAGTAGTTATTAGCTTTGTGATCCTAGACAAGTCACTTAATCCCAAATCTCTATTGCTGTACCCCTCCCCCCAAAAAAAAAGAAAGAAAAAAAGTATCATGTTGATCTTGAAAAAAATTATGAAACTAAGCAACTAAGTTGGGGGAAACAAGGTACATATACATATATTATGTTGTATATAGGCAATTATACAAATGTATATAATTATACATATACAAATATGCTTCTGTTGTATAAAAATTAAAATACTGGAATGGGAATCACGTCATCAGCTGTGTCAGCTTGAGGATTAAGCATTTTTTAAAGTTCAATAAATAAGCGCTTAAATTATAAGGATGATTATAATGGAGATAATGATTTCAAAAGGTGGATACTGTTCTCCTCATGGTAATTACGTTGAGATGGGTTCCTGAGAAGAGGGGGAAAAATTAAGTTAAAGTTCTACATTTTGAATTTCCTATTATTTACAGATGCCATCAATACAATGTTCTCTCTCTCTCTCTCTCTCTCTCTCTCTCTCTCTCTCTCTCTCTCTCTCTCTCTCTCCCTCTCTCCCTCTCTCTCTTTCTCTCTCTCTCCCTCTCTCTCTCTCTTCCTCTCTCTCTCAAAACAATTAGGGTAAAGTAATTTGCCCTGGGTCACACAGCTAATAAAGTGTAAAGTGTTCATGCTTACATTTGAACTCAGATCCTCTTGACTTCAGGGCCAGTGAATCATCCATTGAATCATCTAGCTGCCTCCTACAATATATTTTTTTTATCTCAATGCGATTCTATTCACAATTGTCTATATATGTCTCTGAAGCTATTAGTCAATATTGTTTGCTTTTCTTTCTAATCAAATTCATAGTATTCCATATTACCTTCAGCAGTACTGAGCATTGAAATGGGTATTAGTTCTTGCATCAGAGGATCTGAGTGTGAATTCTGGTTCTGCTAACTGTTGTTATTCATGTGACATTAAGCAAGTCACTTCATCTTTTTGAACCTCAAGTTTTTTATCTGCAAAATGAGGGAAAGGGTTTAGAATAGATGACTTATAACCCCTGGCCCTTCTATATTTGTTACATTATAATAATCAATGCAACAAAAGCTAATAAAAAAGAAACCAAATTCTTTTTAAAAAATTTAATTTGTATGGCAGATGTTCAAACTCCAAAATACTAGTCTGGCAAACCTCTGCTTGAGAACATGGAAACTCCAAATTTGTTCAGAGAATGAGCCAAGCCAGGTCAAAGACAACAACAACAACAACAACAACAACAGCAAATTGAGGCACAAGAAAATCAAGTGACACCCAAGATCATCAAGTTCAAAAGTCCTTTATAACCTTGCCTTTTCCTATTTTTCTTCTTACATCTTCTTTCTTCCCACATATTCACCAACCCAATGACTAGTTTCTGAGCTGTTGTTCTATGAGCACTTTGTCTTTTGGCTCCAGGTATTTTATCTGCTGCTCCCCATGCCAGGACTGCTCTCCATTTCTTCCTTTCTCTAGTCTCTTTCAAGTCCTAACTAAAATTCCATCTTCTATGGGAACCCTTTCTCCACTCCTCTTAATTCTGGTGCCTTCCACCTTTTAATGTTTCCCTGTTTTTCCTATATATATTGCAGTTTGTTTGTATATATTGTTTTTACTATCATCTCCTCCATTAGACTGTGAGCTCTTTTATAGCAGGGACTACCTTTTGTTTTTATTTGTTTACCTAGCATTCAGCACACTACCTAATAAGTGTTTATTGACTGACTTACTGAAATGAGATTTGGATTTAAGTGATTTTCAACTGCCTGACATGACCAAAAGACATAAAGGACTGAGCTGTGACTGGAAAGGTCTCTTCAAGTTCTAGGCTTTGTGTTTTAGGATTTCTATGCCAACAGACTTTAAAGAAAAACATAAAATGAACAAGCTAAAATTAATCTCTGATAACCATGTCATATGCATGTGAGTATATGTGTATGTGTTTATATATATATAAACATGTATGTGTATATATGTATATTATATATGTATATGTTTCAGAGTTTTAAAAAATTTATTTTTACATTTGCAATGCTTGACGACACCTGAAGAAACATTTTAAAATCATGCATACATGGCATTTTACTTGATGTAAAAGCATATAGGTTAAAGTCATTTTTTAAAAAAATTATGTTTTAATCCCCAAAGGATAAACATTTTATCCTCTAAGACAGCAGGATAAAGATTTTAATGGTATCTTGCTTTGGGATTCAAAATAAATAAGGCAAAGATGAGTTTCCATCTTCTTAAAACTAAATTACAGAGATTAAAATATATAAACACAAAATGAATGTATTCCATTTGCATATTATATTTTGCTCTTAAAGTTGATATTGAAGATTAAGGGTCAGCATTTAATCCTCACTAACTTAATCCCTAAAATTACAAAGACAGGCATAAGTGCATGTCTGCTGCACTAAATTACCTTGAAAGAAAGCAAATTCCGGATGAAAAGAGAAGCATATTTATATTATGGTGATTTAAAATCTGTCGC
The DNA here is from genome assembly GCF_016432865.1 of Antechinus flavipes. Taxonomy (NCBI): domain Eukaryota; kingdom Metazoa; phylum Chordata; class Mammalia; order Dasyuromorphia; family Dasyuridae; genus Antechinus; species Antechinus flavipes. The sequence continues at coordinate 443,836,269 of NC_067398.1, forward strand.
CTAAACACATCTTCTCCCCTTCATCCATTGACCTAAATTGCACACTAAAAGCTTGTTTGTCTGCAAATGGGCAGCTAACACTTTGAGACAATCCAGAGATTCTTCACTTATGCAGAATCATGCCAACAATTTTTCTGACTATAATAAACACTGTCTTGTTCATATTCTGCAGGAACAAGAATTGAGTTATAAAACAGAAGACTTTTTTTACAGTTTTAAAACCATTTCCTGGACATAGCTAATTATAAAAATTCAGATCGCTGAAAGCAAGACATTGTTGGAGAACAATACACATAAAGAATGCTCAGTTAGATCTTTCTTAGTATCAACAAAATATTGACTATTTCACTGAACTCAGTTATTTCTTTTATCCAAAAAGATGGGATTTTCCACAAATTATGTATGTAAAAGCTTTTTTGTTTTCCAATTTATAAAATTAGGATCTACTTTAATTAAATGTAAAAGCTAAAGAAATTGCTCTTAAATTCACCAAGCAATATCCAAAATTCTTATATTTTTTAATCCATATCAAAAACACCCTTCAACATCTATGGAAAATGTGTGTGTGTGTGTGTGTGTTTGTGTGTGTGTGTGTGTGTGTATACAAGAAAATGCTATAATAAAGCAATAGAAGTTTTGTACATACTTGAAAGATCAACAATTTTCTATGTTCTATTGGTTTTGACAAACTAAAATATATAGTAGTTAAGATAATTTGCTTCAATTACATTATATGCATCAATCTTTAATTCCTGGATACAGACTTACTTCTACTATAAATCTTTGTTATCAGCACTGCCATCAAAAAGTATTAGATTCCTTCTTTTAAAGTGTATGTCAAGTAATTTTATGAAGTCCAAAAAAAATTAAAAACAATCCATGTTGTTAAAACTTAGCATATGTGTATAATATGCATAAGAAATACATCTAAATATATTGCTTATGTATGGATATAGACAGAGACAGACAAGAAGGATGGGAATTGTTTGTATAACTTTTTAAAAATCCCTTTTTATATTGTTAAATACTGAAAATGAGTATACTCTTCTTTCTCTTGACATTTGTCTGAGACAAGATAAATGAAACTGAATTAAACATGTCCACAGTCTTTATGTATGTATTAAGTCCACATAAGAGTATATTTCAAATGTATCCTGAAACATTTTTCACACTAATCCTAGGTTTATGTAAATGGAAAAAACTTCAATGAAAAGGTTCAATCATCTTAAAGAGAGAATACACTGCAAATGATACAGTGATACTCAGCATTTCAGGGCCAAACCCCTGCTGTTTAGTCATGGTAGTTACAAAAGCAGGCTAATGAAAGCTGAAAAAATTATAATTAATTTTCATTCTAAAGAAATCATTCTGCTCTAATCAACTGCCTATCAAATGTCAGTGCAAATTATGCTAAAGAAAAAATTATTAGACCAGGTTTGCTGAGTAAAATTTTCCATACACTATATCTGAATAAAGGGTGCCTGTGTGGCACTTTTAATGAACACCCAATTACAATTACAAGCCAAATGAACCATCTGCCTTTTGTTGGTTTGTTTGTTTGTTTTCACAGCCTCACTGGTGGAGAGAACATCTTCAGCTTAATTTTCATTCAAAATGGCAGACTGCCTTATCACCAGCTATTTTCGTCCATTACATTCTAACAAAATATGTAACAGATGTTTTCAATTTTATGAAGTGGACAAGTATGTTTTATAAATACGTTCAAAACATTAAAGACTGGCGTTTATAATAATAAGGTACATGCCTATTTCATACTGGAGTACTAGGATGAATAAGTACCCCCTAAGCCCTAAATTAGCACATAAAGTATTCATAGACCAATACTAATAAAAACAAGTCCTGATGTACTTTATTAAACATTTCATTCAAGTAAATGTGTTTTGTCTGTACCCTCTAATAGGTGATCGTTTGTTTCAAAGGGGCATGCATGAGGACTTTCAATAATGACATCTATTACCAAACCTTTACTGAGAGGTTTAAAGTGGTTAGTTGGATATATCATCTGGCATCTGCATAAAACATTAAAAATGGAAAATCAGTCTCTTATTAGCATGTGTCTCATATTAACAGGGCTTTCCCTGCTGAGTTTTGGGGACTATGTTACTGTGAAACAATTGGAATAGTGACTTTTATCAAGGTCATTTAAGGGAAAGAAAATAAGATCTTGGGCATATACTTAAAAAGAAGGCACCATTCATAAATGACACCACTATGAGACACAAAGAGATGTTTTATAAAATGAAAGCTTAGCTATTTTGTTATAGTATTGTTTAATAGTGCTCATTCCATAATGTTGACTCAAAGCTACAACCAACATGTATCCTTCACAAATCTTTAATTTTTTTTTTCTTTTACATAAAAAATGTTATTATACTATAGTCCATTGGGAGCTTAGTATCTCCACTGATTCCTGGGTTGCTTATGATGAAGAGAATGATAGTATGAACTTATATATGATATGTGACATACTAACTAGGTAAGTTTGATTTGATTTGAAATAACTATATTTTCAGGCAGCTGGGTGCCACAGTGGATAGGGTGCTAGACTTGGATTCAAGAAGAATTGAGTTCAAATCCCATTTCAAACACTTATGAACTATGTGACCTATGACAAGTCATTTGACCTCTGTCAGTCAGTTTCCTCATCTGGAAAATGGGAATATAAGAGCACCTATCTCACAGGATTGTGTGGATACAAGGAGATAAAATATGTAAAATATTTTGCAAATTTTAAACTGCCATATAAATATTAGCTATTATTAGTCTCTCTTGTTCCCAAACTTTAGTCTTAACTTAAAAGGAATCACTTTCAAAGGTCAAAGATCATCTCAGTATCATTTTAGTTCATGAATTCTCTACAGAAACTGTCAAAGATAAAAATTATCAGCAATAACAATGATCCTTTTAGAATGTAGTTATTTGTCTTTAAAGGGACTTTGATGGATAGCTAGATGCATGTATGTATGCATGCATACATGCATACATGTATATATTGCATGGATGGCAGTTTGAAACTATTCTGTAGAATTCTTTTCTTGTAAAAAAATCATGATCCTAGAAATCAGGTTCTTTTAGTAAAACTGAAAACAAACAGAAGAACTCATTTTGTGCAGGTAAATATACTTTAAAAATTCATTCACTGATTATAGATTGCTAGCAGAAAGACAAGTATGGGTCAAAATTCTTCCTGTTTTCAGTGGATATTTAGTTATCTTCTATGATAAAAACTAAAATTTGCTGTTTTAGAAAAGCATTTTGCATACTCAGTCCACTCAGTTTAATGGTGTCTGCTTTGAAGATTATTTTAATCTCCACCCACTCTCATTCTCAATGGGAAAAATGAGGAACATGACAGCTCCATTCTGAGGATTGCAGCCTTGGAAATAAAGTAAATGTAAAATTCTTTGAAGGGAAATCATTGCAGCAAAACTACCTTTTAAATCCCTTACCTGTTTTGCTAAGAGATAATATAAATATACACACATGCACACATATATACATATTCGTTTGACACCCTTTATGCTTCTTTTTTTTTCAGCATTTTTAATAGGGAAAACTAAATACTTGTGTTTTGTTTGCTTAATGCTACCTTTTGTCATTTTTAAGATATGAAGTAAAATCTCAGCTGTAATTACTGCTTTGAAAAAAAACTATGAAAATATATATATTTTTAAACAAAACATTGTTTAACATTAAAAAAAAAAACTTATTATGACCATATAGGATTGTCATTAAGTTTTGAACTAAATTTTGTATACATAGCATATGAATATCAATAATCTAAATAAGAGTGCTGATGAATGATGCAGATATGGTACATTTAAGAGTTTAATTAAATATCCCATAAAAAGCATTGAATGCTTAAATAGTAGACCACTTTTGAACAAAGTTACTTCCTACTAATATACCTTTATTGTCTTAATTGACTTAATATCAATGGAGTTATTCCCCACTCCAGTAAAGAAATTCCACTCAAAATTCATAATCTTCTTTCCATGTAGAAAATAGTACATTGAATTTTTTTAGAATTAAAAAAAAAAGAGTCAAGAATGAATATAATATCTATAGATGACCAGGAAAAAGAAAATGACTTTTACAGTGTCTCTTTTCAATATCAAATAAATATTTACCATATATTCATTCATAGCAAAATGAAATAAGTAAAATGAATTTGGCAGGTTTTCTCCTCTATATAGGGTAGTAAGCCTGCAACAAAGGGAAATATGCTGATTATGATGTTTATAGACAGCATTATTCTATCTTACTGAGATTAAAAAATATCAATGCCAGTTTATTTTCATTTGAAACTGAATTCTTCCATTCAGATTTTAAGTTTACTAAGCTTACCAATGAAGAAAGGAGAAATAACTAGAGCAGAGCAGATGCCATACTGAATCAAACCTTTTGTCTGTGGAGTCTGGTCTCCTAATTTTACCAAGTTTATGACATAGATTTGCTTTACCAAAAGGAAAAAAGCAAAAGCAAAAACCAGGCACAACAGAGGAATTTACAATATGATACTGTGAACAAGCAAATTCTTTCCTGGTTAAACAAGACAATAGTGTTTCAATGGTGCAAATTCTCTGGTGTCTTTTTCTTTTTACTCATATGCAAATCATATAAAATTATTCAATTCCTTCTTAAAAATAATATAGGCTAACTTCTTTCTATAATGGTTTTGAGATGGCCTTCTAATCAGGAAGATAGATACTTGTGCTCTTTTTTGACTTTGCAATTCCAGCCAAAATTATGAGACCTTATATGTTCCACGGCAATGAACTTCATAGGTATGTTATTCTCAATGAAAATTAAAATTAAAAGCTTTCTACTGTCACTTTAAAATTTACTCCTTTCTGTTACACCAACTGCCCTCTGCTTCTTTGCTGAAAACAGTAAAAAGATGCACATGGTCCAGTTCCACTATTTCTTTCATTATTTCATAGACTTCAGTAAATTCTGCTCCTACTCTTCTCCTTTAGAGATTTATTAATACCAGCTTTTAGTCATCTGTAAATCCATCTCTGTTGCCTGTAAGCATTCTTGTTACCCTGGTCTGGATCTTTTCAATCTGTTATATGTGTTGGGGTGAAAGGTTCACATCCATAATATTTCTGTTTTGTTCATGCTGATGCAATAGAATTTTACAACATACAACAAAGAACAAAAATCACTGAAATTGCATATGTAAAATAATAAAACTAGCAAAGGGCAAATACTTCAGCCTTAGAATCATATGGCTATAAGAATCAGCATACAAGAGACCTCATCCTCAAGCCATCTCTCCCATAGGATTACTTTTCCAATTAATTGGAATAGTATGTCAACTAAATTGAACCGCAGAAATTGTCTTTGTCCTTCTAAACCAAGAAATTAGATATTTTCAGAGTAAAACATAAAAAAAGGAATAATTTGGCAGAATAATAGATAGTTGTAACTGTCCATTTCAAAGTTACAATGTTTAAAAGTTACATGGTATAAATTATCATTGTTATGATTCATCATTTTTACATTGATCCATTTCTTGTTTTTAAATTTTAAATGTAAAGTCTTAAATATATTAAAAGATTTTTTTTAAAGATCAAAGTTCAAAGCATAAAGCATAGGTCTCCACCCTTCTGCCTTCCTGCTACCACGATGTTGTATATTACACCAGGTTGAAGAGCAAATTTTAAGAGTACAAATTCTTTAGTGTTATTGAGAGAATTTTATATCATTAACTGCTATATTTTCTTTTGTAAAACTTTATAACATGCTTTAATATAAAGAAATTCAGAAAAGGTAGAGGCAGCACAGTACAACAGATAGAATGCTAGATTTAAATTCAAGAATCTCGCCTAGAGAGCATACTAACTGTGTGACTTTAATCAAGTCATTCAACTTATCTGAATCAATTTCTCTATCCCTAAAATGGGGATATTAAAATTGTCTACCTCAAAGTCTTACTGTTAAGAATTGTTATATATACACATAAATATATGCATATTCATATTGTTTTTGCACATATTTATGTATACACACACACACAAACTTAATTTAAAACTACACTGACTTTTAAAACATGAAAGAGATACCTCTGTCTAAATATCTATGAAATACTTATCATAGGTCTAGTTCTATAGATTTTTAAACATGTACATTTACAAGTCTTTAGACAGATATAAACATATCACATATAAAGTGTTTTGCAAACTTTAAAGTCTTGTATAAATGTGAACACCTATTATTATACCCTATTTTTTTGGCATTTAACCCTGAAATATTGCTTAACTTTTAAATATAATCAATTGGGTTATAGAAATGAGGGACTATTTGAAGTTCTAAATTTCCCAAATAAAAGTACATTAAAAATTATGATCAGAATTGTAAATCTAATGATCAAACCCAAATCACTCATTTCAATAATTAATAGTATTAGTTATGAATATAATATTGAAAAAGTCAACACAGAAAAGACTAGTGATTCAGTGTAATCACTATCCAAAAGCCCAGCAGTGTTCATGTTCAATGTGTTTGTTTTTCTTAACAAACCATATCAAGCCACTAGCTTGGGAGCTAGGATAAAGATGGGGTAGCACAATCTTTGATTGCCTGGAGGTGTCAAGTCTAGCTTATGGTGTCTGCAATAATAAAAACCAACATGAGGCAGTGCCACTGCTCTGTGCAGAAAAGGTATACATCTCTTTTATTCTGTCAACTCAATTATCCTGCTGTGTTTTTCTAGTTTGTGGATTATTCATCCCCTTTGGTAGTCATCCTTTACCCACTGTTAGTTTTGTTTTGTTTAGTTTTGTTTTGTTTTGTGACAATTGACTATTTCATTGTTTACTTTCACATTCAACAAGAAAGAAGAGCAAATGAAATGCTAGTCAGTCAGTTCTATTTGTAACAACTCACATAAAAGATAATGTGTCAATAGGGGTATGTAGAGATTAAAATTACTGGCTAAAATGGAATTTTCCTATGGATTTCAGTTATCCATGTTTTCCTTAACTCAGAGCTTTCAAGTGCTAATTCATAAACCCATATAAAATTCTAGAGGTTGAAAGAACCTGAGAGGACATTTAATTCAATTTCTTCTATACAAAATTATTCACCTATTAACCCTTAAAATGTATTTTAAGGTATGAGTAGAATAGAAAAGTCATCATTGAAACCAATACTTTTCAGGAGTACAAAACCTCTAAAAAAATTTTGCGGCATAGATAAACCAAGTTGAGACTGACTCGTCACAAATAATATTAAATTTGTTTTTTAATGTGAATGCATCCACTGTTAAAAGCCTTCACTGTTTACACCATATACACTTTCTCATTTCAATAGGAATAATACACTATAAGTTAATAAATAATTGTTTTAGCACTTATTAACAAAGTTCTTATTTATTTTTTTGTTTGTTTGTTTTTAGCATATCCCAATGCAAGCCCCAAAGGGTTAATGAAGCTAGATGAGCTGAAATTCATGAGCATAATCCGAAACAAGTGAGTTGAAGTTCTATCAGGTCTATTTCATAGCATCAGGGATTACTGCTAGCAATCTAATCCTACTGAGCCTAAGGGAGGTACGTTCTATTGTATTTGAAATCCTGGCCAGGAAAGAACAGAAGGTTAAATGGGTGCCTTGCTCTGTAATCAAATATCACAGGCACTACTTATCTATTCAATGAACAACTGACGTAGAAAATCAATTAGGAAACAAATAGCTTCTTTGGAATTTTGGCCCAGGGAAAAAAAAAAAAGAGAGAGAAAAGATAAAAGGAATTATTTTATTATGAATGTTTTACAGAAATGGAATGCTATGAATTCTAAGGCATTTATAGCTGTGAACAAATTTATACAATCTACATTGCTCCTACTGAAAGTACTTTTGTACAATTTTTTTTTTTTTTAAATGAAGGCACTTTAGGAGAAACCAGATCCCTAAAGTCAAATAGATCCAATTGTGACTCAATTACCCAATGAAAGTAAAAGTCATACCCAAAACAATCCCAACACAAAACACTGATTACATTTGGAGGAAAAGCTTAAGGAATAACCCACATATATGTATTGTAATGGTTTTGATGGCATGATTAAAATAATGTATCATTTGTGAATAGCATTCCTTCAACTATGCATCATCTTTTGTTAACATCTTAGGAATACTAAAAGAGGCAGCAGCAGCTCCTGCTGGTCTTTGTTCCCAGCAGGGAGAGGTCCTTCCCTTTTGGTGGTCTTAAGGTTAACACTCTATCCTTCCCTCCCTCCCCCTTCCTATACCTGTCATTCTGAATAGACTTCACAGTCCATGCACACAGACAAACAGGCTGACCTGGCCATATAGCCTGACCTTGGGCAGGCTGAAGATCACATCTGGTTATTAATATTAGGACATTAAAAATGTAATCTTGCAAGCCCTGGAGAAGTGGACTAGCAATTATGCACTATGTATTGCCTGTCAATCAAGAAGCATCATGTTGTTAAGTGTTAAAAATGTTCATCTGTACCTGACTAGGAATTTTAAAATAAAACTTCTCTTCAGTTCTATGAACCCTGATGAAAGAAGTCTGTTCAAACCCTTTATGTCCTCAGCTTATCTGTCCTTATGCTTTCAATTATTTTTTTTACTCTGCTTTATAAGAGTTCTTATAGCATAATCCATTTGCAGGTTAAAGCAGATATAATTGGAAAAAATATCATCCTTTCATAGTCATAGAAGATATTTTACAAATGGGACAGAATACTTTTAATATTGTCATTGTAGTTCAGTGTGCATATAATTTTTTGAAACTGTGTCTTCTCATTCTTTACCATTGTAAATTACTTCTTATAAATTTCTCTCTGAGTCTATATACATGACATATTCAAAGAGAGAAATACAGCAGTGTGTATGCTTGGCAAATATAAAATATGTTGTGATAATGACTGGCATCTGTCTCAAACTATAAATACAAGAAAAAAAATAGAGAGATTAGGCTTCACTAACCCCTTCCTGTAATTCACATCATAATTCTTAAACATCCCAAGATGCATGCTTGGTAAAAAAAAATATATATCTTATGGAAATGATAATAGTGTCTCTGTCATCCCCTAAGGCAAATTCCTCTATTGTGAGAATTTCAATAGCTACTAACATAATTATTTTCTATTTTTTTTACTTTTTATTTTTACATACAAATCCATAATTGTGCTATATAGCATATTTTTTTCCAAAGCAAAGAAATAACTTTACTTGTAATACAATGAAGCTTATAAAGAAGCTTATATGATATCTTCACTTTTTTAAAGTAAATTTTTGTTTTATCATATATTTTGTCTTTCTCAGATCACCAAAACGATTTTCTTTGAAAATTTAGGTGATCTGAAGATTCTCGTTGAATTTTTATCTCACAATATAAGCATCCTCTGAGGATCCACTGAGGTTTTACTTCTACTCTGTGGACTACTATGAAATGGATATGAAAGGGTCCATGTGGCCAAAGCATAGGGACCAATCCCTACTTATGCACTGTGGAAGGTGCCTATTATAACAATGAATTTTATCACATATTCTGATTTTCAGTAGCTCCAATTTCACTATCTCCTCAAAAATAAAAATCACAGATGTTTAAATTTGTAAGAACTACTATTGTGGTACTCCTATATTTTGATTACAAAGTCTCTTTACATCTACTTTGGCTCATGTGCCTACATATTATCTATACCTGGAGATCCTTTAAATCATACAAGTACATAGACATACATTTATAGGCTATTGCTTTCTTTAATCACAAACCTCAAAGGTCTATAGGACTTCTGTAGAAGATGTGTATTAACTAAAGAATATCCAGGAATAACAAATGCTCACTATAGGCCAGGAAAATGTAAAAACAAAACAAAAAACAAAAACATAAACTCCTCGAAAGTAGGAACTGTCACACGCCTGTCTTTATATATCCAACATCTAGCACAGAACCTTATATGTGGCAGGTGCTTAATAAATGTCAGTTGCATTAAATTGTATAATTGACTATTATGACAATGAATCTTTAATACATCCAAGTGACTGTTGTGACTGAATTGATTGGTCAGTTCAGTAGAAAAAATAATTAATTCATTGAAATAATTTGATTTTTTTTTAAGTGAACAGGCTAGTTAGCAATGGGAATTGATCCCATCTGCTCTTCCTTTTGGTAAATACCACTTTGTAGACAACCACAACAACTAACCAATCATACCCACATGTCTCAAGTAAATTCATGTCTATTCTGGGGGATGAGGGAGTGGGAGTGATGGCAGAATTTTTGACTAATAGAGACTGATAAGGAATTTATATCTTATTTATGTTGGAAGCACTTCCTCATTGCAGGTAGTTCATCCAAATCCTCTTGCAGAGTAATGGGCTATGACAGAAAGAGAGTATGACATTGTGGAAAAAGCCTTGGACTTGAAGTAAGGAAAAATGTGATTTTAAATTTCACCTTCATCATGGGGCAAGTGATTTCAACTTTCTGAGCCTCAGTTTCTACTTCTATAAAATGGGAATAGAAATATCTATAGTACCTACAGATTATGAGGTTCTAAGAGGACAATGCATATCAAGTATATTGTAAATGTTAAAGTACCATACAAATGCCTGGTAAAACTCAGTAGATTCAGAACATCTTCATTTGCTTTGTTTTGCTTTGATTGTTTGTGAAACTACAAGTATTTAAACAATAAAAAAAAAAAAAATCCCAAAATGAAATGTTATGTTCTCTCTCATAGCAAAATATTTATGGATAAAAAAACTCTGATATTTTGTTAGAAAGTAAAACTCCAAAAGCATAAGCTCTGAACCTGTTTTTCTGGAATAGCAAGAAAATAAAAAATTACAAAATCATTACAGTAGGCTACAAATGAGCATGCAACCTAGAGGGCTTATGGAAAGTTGACTCTCCTGGGACCTATAAGACTGCTTATCAGAAAATAAACTATATGTCTGCTATCCAGGGATATCTTCATGTATAAGAAAAGCAAATTTCTGCAACTATGATGAGGCACTGTATGGTTCCAAAGGGGTCCAATATATGATCCTACGAGAGTCAGAGCAGAAACCCTTGATTTTTCACTAACTGCTCAGAAGGGTAATACTTAGCCATTTCTTGGACTCACTAGCTTAACAGAGACTTCAGCAAAAGAATAATTTTTCTGTTCTGAGTAGCTCTATATGTAACATATTGCCATTTCTGAATGAAAATATGTTTTTCAATACATTATGAACAACCAAATTCTAAAGAGAGACAGAGAGAAGATCCTGGAATAAAGTCACAGAGAAATGACTTCCATGACTTTTTCTGAAGCACATGTAGTCATACCCATATATGGCTATGATAAATCTCCCACTGAAAGGAGGGAGTCCAAAAAAGAGGGGAAGAAAAAATTTTCCATTATGTAAATAGGAAATTGTACAGTTAAATGAGGTCATATGTAGATGAAATAAGCAAACATCAACAAGCTAAAAAACATATCCAAACACATACCACATCTATAACTCTCAAAAACAGTGTCTCCAGATAGTCATTCACTCTGGATAGCAGATAACTATTTGAGGATCTGTTAGAACTTTTAAAAATTGAATTTAGTTTTAAGAAAAAAATCTTTGTAAGAGTTACTTCACTTTTTGTTTCCTTCTTAAACAATTAAGCATAATATATCCTTGTCTTGATGACTTAGAGTCATAGGATTGATTCAATACTAATTCCACGAATAGCCCTGAAACTTATTTTCTTACCAAAGCCCTGATATCCCTTTTATTTTTGATCATATACCTTTCTCTCACCAAGTAAGTAAAGCATGTACAGGTGAAGGATCTCTTAGGTTCTGTAACATGATTGCCTTCCTGCAAAATTAATTATAAAATACAAAGCTGAAACAGTCTCATCACAAGTAAAATACCTCCCCCCAAAAAGCTATCTTCTTCCTCTTTGGAGTGTAACACATTCAAAACTGCATCACTAGCACAGTCTATAAGCTTTTAACCTTATAGTCATTCTTCTAGCTCACACTAAATTTGTCTGTAAGAGAAGAAAAGTAAAATCCTCATCATTTGAAGTTTGTAAGAGGTGTTTCACAACCTGAAAAATTTTCTTCTTCATCATCATCATCATCTTCTTCTATTGATAGAATAAGTAACAAGCTAGAATTTATAGTCTCCCTAAGGTTTAACTTTAAACATAATTCCAGGCACAGGCAAAAATAAAAATTACATCTTAAATATCTTATGACTGATCAGTTTCTTTACAAATTTTCTTTTGTGAAAATTTCATATTGTGAATCCATTTGATTGATAATACCTTGGAAGTAAGGAGATGGTAAAAAACATTTCAAGGCAGTAACCTAATTTCCTCAAAGCATTATTACTCTCTGATATACCTATAATTCTGAAACTATACTTCACTGGGGATACAAAAAGAAGATAGAATCAATTGAAGGGAAAAATCTTTATCTACCTTTCATCTAGTTTGTTATGAGTGTTATTTTGAAAACTAGAAGATAATGAAACATTCTAAGTCATCAAGAATTTTACTTTAAGGAAGCCTTCATCATTAGCATATTTTTAAAAAAGTTAACCTGTTCTACTGTAATCCATTGGATTACAAACTAAAGATGGAATATACCTCAGACACCATTTATCTATCTCAGCTCCCTCATGTTAAAGATAAAGAATCCAAAGCCTATGGAGAATAAGTGACTTGCCTAATAGGGTTACACAGGCAATAAATGTCAGAGAAGGAAGGATTTGAACTCAGAGTTAGGACTTTTTCTACTACAGTAGCTAAGAAAGACCTGACTTAAGTACCTACTAAGAAAGCAATTGATAAGCTTCACCAAAACAGAACAATTTCATTAGATTTACAAATTTATTCAGAGAAAAAAGCTATCCAAAAAAAGATATACAATGATTCTGCAAAATCATGATTTGGTGTCTTTTTATTAGCTATGCCAGCCTTTTAATGTCATATATCAGAACCCATGTCTAGCAAGAACTAAGCTAGTAGGTTCAGCACTTTCTAATATTTTCTCATTTTTTCCTTTTTTGATCTTTTTTTTGTGTACCATGATAATTATGGAAATATGTAGGAAGAATTGCATATGTTTAAGATATTGGATTATCTGACAACGGGAGAGGATAAAGGCAAGGGAAGGAAAAAAAATTTGGAATACAAGGTTTTGCAGAGGTGAATGTTAAAAACTGTCTAGGCATATGATTTTTTTTTTAATTTAAATTTTATTTTATTTAATAATAACTTTGTATTGACAGAATCCATACCAGGGTAATTTTTTACAACATTATCCCTTGCACTCGCTTATGTTTTGTTTTTTCCCCTCCCTCCCTCCACCCCGCCCCCCCCAAGATGGCAAGCAGTCCTATATATGTTAAATATGTTGCAGTATATCCTAGATACAATACATATTTAGACATATGATTTTAAAATAAAAAGCTTTAAAAATAAAAACATAGAAAAAATAAAATATATTTAGAAAACAAACAAAAAAAAGAAATGAAAATTGTAATCAAGGGAACATTATTACTTCCTCTGGAAAGATCATGATAATGGATTGCCCTATTGTTTCATTCATTATGTTTGTCTCAGACCACAATTCTTTTCCCTTTCACCATACTTCTGTTTCTCCTTTCTTAGAATGCATTCCTTTTTTTTTTAAATATTATAGCTTTTTATTTTTTCCCAGTACATGCACAGATAGTTTTCAACATTCTCCTTTTCAAACCTTGTATTCCAAATTTCTCTCTCTCCCCCCTTAGATAGTAAGTAATTTAATACAGGTTACATATGTACAAGAAAGAAAGTTTATTGTGAAAAACAAAACAAAAAACTTGGTCCAACATAGGGGGGTGCCCACAAATTTCTTTGCTGAAACTTACCCATATATGAATATGGCCATGTTATTGTAGTTTAGGCAGGGACATCATCTGTCACTTCTCCACAGTTTGAGATGACTCAGATTCTACAAATAATTTCAATAGCTGGCCTTTCTGAACCCTGACATCATGCAAGGTAGATGAACTAATATTGTACCAATCGATCAGCATTTTCTTATGCTCAGGCACTCTTTCAAGTGAGGCATATGTCTATTTTTTTTTCTTTTGATGTTGGGCTAACCATTTTCCATTTCTGCCCTTTGTCTTTCCCTAGAGGGAGATTGGAATATGAATCACGAGATGGATAATAGTAGCTCACATTTATAGAGGGCTTTAATACTACAATTCATCTAGCTTTGCAGTGTAGCTTGTATAGATACCACTATACAGGACATCATATTCTACCAAAGTAAACTTTAGCTTTTCTCTCTAAGATGCATATGGCAATTTTCATAGTAGAGATTGTCCTATGATTTCAAAGTGTTGAGTTAGAGATGTGTACTTGCAACCTCTCTGCCATATTCTCCCCATACCAATTCCCAGGTACATATAGAGTAGAAATATATTAAGCCTTTATAGGCTGTTGAAGTGACTGTATCCCTTCTTATTCAAGATTGTTTTAGTCTTACATCTTCAAGGGTTTTTGAGACATTATTTTGCTTTTGCATTGTTCAGATAACAAAGCAGTTATATCTTTAGTTTCATAGGATCGCCTATTTAGAGCTATATGGGATCTTAGAGATTATATTTAGAACAACTACCTCATCTATAGATGAGGAAACGGGGTGCAGAGAGAAAACATGACTTGCCTAAAATCACAGAAGAAATGACAGAGGCAGGATTTGAATCCAGCTCTTCTGACTGCAAAGCTTTTACTCTTTCTACTGGAATATGTTGTCTTTCTTATTTTTTTCATCACTTACTCTATTTTGGTATCAAATCACCTGCTGCTCATTTTCATTGATGCTATCCTTAATTACTGTTTCCAGCTTTTTTTCACTGGTTTTCTTCTTGTTTTCTTTGTGTGTACCTTCTGCAATTAGAATCTAAGCTCTCTGAAAACAGACTGTCTTTCTTATTGCTTATATTCTTATTGTCTTATATATATTGCTGTCTTATTGCTGTCTCACTTATTGCTTAGTGCTTTAGCATAGTGTCTGGAATATATTAAGTATATAGTAAATGTTTGTTTCTTTTCATCCCTCCTTCTCTCGAATATGTTTTTCCCCATGTTCCTTAGCTTTTGTGAAAACCAGTAATAACAACAACCTGATTGTTGGTAGCCATGACTAGTGAAATATAGCTCTTCCTTTACTTTCTTCAATGAACTAAATAATTGCAGTGCATGTGATTATAGTCTTTTTTGCTATAGTTCATTTTGTTAAGGCCTATGAATTTTGTTTCTATAGAGTTTATTCTTTTATCTTAGACTGCTTCTGAGTTCTGGACTATGTTCCAAAAAGGATGCTTTCTAGACAGCTGAAGTTCATTGTATTGGGATTTTTAAGGGCCCCAGGAAGAGATTTCTGCTTTTTTCAAAACACAATGAAACAATGGGTGTGCTTTCTTAAAAAGAGGGGAAAAGAATAAAAAATTTTTGAAAAATGTCAACATACGATGAAACAAAGTTTATAGTTTAACCACCTCTGAGAGGATAATACTCTGTTATAAATTCACACCAAGATTTGATTAATATTAGATTTTTTTTCTGAAAGTTGTTTTGATAATAGTAATTTTACTATATGAACTACTTGAGAGGGAGTATAGCTAGGGGATGTTATATAGCATGCTAGACAAAGACAAACTGCCTTCTTCACATAGGAGGGCAAGCCCTGATTCCCAATACTCTCCTAAATTAAAAAGGGAAAAAATCAAATAAAATAATGATCTGTCCATTTAATGCTAATATGAATGAGACTAAGACCAGTCAAATAAATAACATCAATCATTATAGTATTGGTTTAACCCTTTCATTTAAATTTTGGAAAATAATTATAAATATAAAACATTTAGAATGCTTTAGATTTTGAAAACATTTTCATAGAGTGTCTGCAAGTATTATACCTGTTTCTAGAGATTTGATCCTAGTTTTTGAGCTCAAAGAAACGCTTGAGATTCTTTCTTCCATACCCTTATTTTGCAAAAAAGGAAGCCTCAGAATCTCCAAATTGACTCCGAGACAGGATTTGAACCTGATTCCAAATGCAGCACTCTATTTGTTATACTGGAATGAGCTTTGAGACCATCTAGATTAGTACTTTCATTTCACAGCTAAAGAAATTGAGGCAACAATATGAAAAATCAATTGTCCAAGGACAACACGGGTAGTATGTACCACAGATGAGATTTTAACACAGTTCTTCAGGCTCTAAATACAGTGTTCCTTTTTTATACCATATTTTTTTCTCCATAATTTTAGGTAGCAGGATATCAATGTAAAAACATGGTTGAATGCCTAGTACATATCTGAATGGAATAGTCTTCTTCACCACTATAAATTTGCATTGAGGTAATCCATAGCTATGTAGAACACACCATCTAAAAGCATACAAAGTTTGAGAAAAGATTGTAATGAAGTGGTCACAAGGGTAATTCTCTGATGAATTCAGGGATATCACCCTCAGAAGGACATATATCCACTATGGTAGTATTTTAAAACTATTAAACAAATTTTTTAAAAGCACCAAAGCTAATAAATGAAAGAATTTACATTGAACATCTCACCCTTCTCCTGGAAGCCATGTAGCCAGAACATAGATACCAAAAAATAGCCAAGAACCTTGTCCTTGAAAGAGGTGAAGTGTGTCTTTGTCTCCTTCCCATCTCCTTGTTTTCTATTTTTCTTTTCCTTAATGCCCCATCCTACAGATACCCATATCCTCTATGTGTACTCTGGTGTCCTATAACTCAATGTGTATCCTGGGCTCCCTCTGCCAGTTCCAAGAAGTAAATACTTTAAGTGCCAGCCCTTCCCTTATCCTGTACCATACTGTTATGGGCCAGAACTCTGAAACAAGGATTCTTACAAGGTGTTAAGTCAATGGAATTGATAAGACAATGGTTATCTAGTTTAGCATGGTGATTAATAGTTCTCTAGTTCAGTACATGTACTTAGTACTTAATATAGTTCCACAAGATTCACACCTATGATAATAGAGTATAAAACAGCCAGCAAGGACTGGACAAGATTCATTCCATCTTTGGTCAGGCTCCTAGTGGCTCTCCTGGGGAACTGAGAGACAGATTCATTCACTCCATCTCACACCACCATGGTGGCAGGCTCTCCTCCTTCCCTTCTCCACTGAAACCAAGACTTCCGAAAGGCTCTCAAGAAAGCTAGTGGGGGCCCAGGCAAGGAAACTAGATTGTAAAGGAGATAATAAAGACTTTTGGACTTTAACACCTGGCTATTCTTGTGATTACTGAACTGAAACGAAGGCTACACCAAGACCTCCAGAAAACCAAACAAGAACATTACACCATACTATTAATTCTTCTGTTTGCTATTCCCAATCAGTTGATGTATTTGTAAAAAATCAAAGAAATGAAACCTCAACAAGGTGATAATATTATAGCTCTCTAAAAATATTTTCATTTTAATGAATGAATTCAAGTAACCACAATTCTTTGACCTAAAGAAATGAACCTTCATTGGCAAAATTCTTAGCTCTATGTGAGCAATATTTTTTAAGTAGTAGATAGACTGTTAGAATTTTGACACCATCTCCTGCTCTAATATCCAGTGTTATTTTTTTTTCCTGATTAGAGAGAAGCCTAGAAATAAATCTATATATTCTTCAGTGTCTTTTTCTCCCAAAATATCATTTTAATATATAAGAAGATAATACATAAAACAATGCAAACAACCATATTTCATATCCTTTAGATTTATTTTGTAAAAGAAGAGAATGTAACCCAGAGAAGTTTGCAGAGGCATTATAGAATTATCAATTTTTTAGAGACTGAGATGTCTCAGGCCATCTAGTCCAACTTGAACCTGAAGGAGAAGCTGCTATACAACACACCCAACAAGTTCATCCAACAGCCTTTGTTTAATAACTTTAAGTAAAATAGAATTTACTACTTCTAGAAACAGTCCATTACCCTTTTGTATAGCTCTGATTCTTAATCAATTTATCAATCAGCAAGCATTTATTGACCCGCTACAAAGTACTTGCCACTGTCCTAGGTCTTGAGAATATAGAGACAACAAAGCAACAGTCTCTATCTTCCTGGACCTCTCAGTGGATCCAGGAGAAATAACTTGTACATATAGATATATAGATATAGATATAGATATAATATATCTATATCTATATATATATATAGAAAGAGAGAGAGAAACAGACATAGAAAACAAATGCAAAAGAGATAAAATATAATACTAATGCTTAGAGAGAATATTAAAGATTTCATTTAGAAAATGGTACTTGAATTGAACTAGAAAATATAAGAGAAAGAGGTAAAAAAAAAAAAGAGTACATTCTAGTCAAGCAGGACAGCCAATTGTATATGAGGTTCAAAAAGAAATTTACTTTGACTACACTGCAATACTCATGAAGAGAAGTAACATGTAACTAGTTTAGAAAGGTAGATTGAGGCTAGATTGTAAAATACTTTAAATTTCCAAAAGAAGAGTTGTCATCTGATCCTAGAGTTCAGTGAGTAGATCATTCTTGTACTTTCTGAAGATTTTCCTTATCTTAAATCAGAATCTATATCCCTTCCTCTTCTACCCATTGCTTCTAGTTTCTGCTTTCTGGGGCCCAATTGATCAAATATAATTCCCCTTCCATTTGACAGCATAAGGATGGCATGTTACAGAAGTATTTCATTATTAGACATATTTTAGACTCTTGTTGCTTTCTTTAAAAGGGGATGACCAGAATTGAACCACAGACAATAGATTCTGCCTAATTAGGTAAAAACCAATAAAATAATCACATATCATGTTCTGGGCATGATGCTTTTCTTACTATAACCTAAAATTTCATTTTAAAGAAAATTTCATTTTTGATTCATGTAGAATTGAGATCACTAAAATCCACACTTCCCTTCTCTCCCATAGGAATATATTTATATACGTACTTGTCTTCCCCCATTAGATTATAAATTCCTTTCTAATAGCAATTGTTTCATTCTTTGGATTTTTATGTTCAATGATTATCAAAGTACCTAGAAGTCAATGGTAAAACTGAAACTCAAACTTAGATCATTTGACTCCATACTATGGTTCTCTTTGAACTATCCTGAGCTTCCTTTTTCGTGGGAATTCTGCAAATATTGCCAGATTCTAAAAGAGAGCCATGAACAGGATGGCTTTAAGGAAGAAGTCTAGAATGACTATTTCTTTGCATAGCTTTCAGTTTTATATTATAGCAATTGCTTGAATGGAATAATCCTTAGAACCACAGAATTTTCAAATTGGAAGAGACATCAAGAACTAGTTTATTTAGTATGACTTATAGTAAGGGCCTAATAAATAAATGCTTGTTGATTGGACTTGAGCTAAGGAAAATTCCTCTTAACAGCTAACAAAGCATCAAGCTTTTATTTGAAGACCTCCAGGAAGGAGGAACCTTTTAGGCCAGAGCAAGCTCAGTTTACTTTGGGGTAACACTAATCATTTGGAAGTTTACCCTATGTGCCAAGAATATCTCACCCCTCTTAATTCTAATTAACATAATTAACAAAATACTCTCCATTCTAATATTTTTATCAGTTAGGAATGCCTATTTGATCTAGGTACAGAATCAACCAATCAAAGAATAAACTAGGTGAGAACAATTCCTAGATACCTCCATTCAATCAATCAATCAATCGATAAAAGGTTCAAGCAAGTCTTTAATCAATTTGGGAGAAATAAAGCACTTAGGTCATTGAATGAAAGCAGAAATCAAACAGGAAATTTCTTGCAGTTGGTTGAAAAGAATCAGTCACTGCCTACAGGCAATTGGATAAAGCAACAAGCAGATTGGGAATCCAGGATGTAAAGGGCAGGTCAACCTTGTGGTAGAGCAGCTGGATAGCTAGATAGAGCAATGATTAAGTGGTAAGCAAGCCTCTAAGAAGGAAATCACTTGAGAAGGGAGAAGTTTATGTTTCTTTGAGTGGAAGAAAATTTGTTGAATTTCAAAAGATTGGAAGATTTGGATTCCCTATAAGCTTAAGTAGCAGAGTTCCTGGAATATTAGTAGTTGGTAGAAACCTCTGAACTGGGAATTGAAGATAAACTAAATATAACAAGAAAATGCTAAACTTTAAGACTCTACAAGGGTACTAGTTTTCAAAATCCAACAGAGAACCATGCATGTCTCAGGCAAATGTCATGAAGATTCTGCAAAGGATGAAAATGACTTCCAAGAATGGGGACTTGTGATTTATCTTCTTGACACATGAGCTCTGTAAATTTGAGCCCACTTTCCCGTGGACTTGGTATGTATTGGGAGAATATGGCCCAGATTTTTTGAAATGATGTTTTTAACCAAAAATAAATATTCCTTTGTAAAAGTTAATTGAATCTGATTGCTAGTAATCAAAAAGACACACACCAGATGGGGCTCATGAGCAACAGTACTAGAAATACTCCAAATCCTTCAAGATTACTTCCAGAGCCCTTACGAGTGTAATACATAATTAACTGCTCTCTGGGCACAATGACAGTGCCATCCAAGTTTAGGAAGTAATTTTCAGATATAGCCTAAATTTGCCTTTCTATACATTCTAATGATTGTTCCTAGTTCTTATTTTGGAACCAAGAAAAAAATAAGTCAACTCCTCAATTCTTCATATACTTTAAGAGAGCTTTCCTGTGTTCCCCAATTCTATTCTTCTCCAGGCTAAGTTCATTTGAGTTTATTGTAATATGATATGTTCTCAAGGTCTTTATTTTTAGGGAAGCTTCTCACCACTGATCTTATTCATTTTTTTTTTTTTTTTAAGGGTGAAGGCTGTAGATGACTGCTATCATGGAGACCAATCAACTTGGACCAAGGGTTCCCCCTATTTTATTTTTCCTATTCTTCAGCTCTCTATCTTAATCCTTAGATTGGACTGGATGAGTGATCTGCTACTTACTGGGACTTTGGATTGGTTACTTCTCACTTTGGGGCCTCAGTTTTCTCAATTTTTAAATGAAAAAATTTGGGCTAACTGATCTTTAAAGTCCCTTCAATCCCTGAGAGTCTATGATAAGTAGCTCTGAGCTGTAATTCATTAAGAAGATTTTTTTTAAAGTAAAAATTAATATCTGATCACCTTGTCTTCTGTCAACCTATACTATATGGCAGATTAAGTTCATTAATAGTTCATATTCACACATGTTATACCAGACAGTCAATCAAACATATCACTGTTTCAGATTCAAAAGAGCAGCTTGAGAAAGTTCTTTAGTATGAGAAAGTAGGAAGATAATCATACTAGCTTGAATAATTTTCCCCCCTTTAAGTACTACAAATGGAAGGGGGATAGAATTAGGCCTTGATAAGGTTCTGACAAGAGACACCCAGAGAGTTCTTCCTTTAGTCTCATCCTACCCATTCTGAAAGGCTGAATAACTATCTCCAGGCCCCTGGATAATAAGAATTTCAAAGAGAACTGATAATCATTTAAATATAATAGGATTATATTGAAACTGCTTGGGATGAGGTGTTCAGGACATTTAACCTCCTAGCAACTAGTGCAGACTACCAAAGACAGCTAAAATATTTAGATTTTCCTTTCATTACTACTCCAAAAAAAAATAAATAAATAAAATCCTGCATATCAAGAAATTCCCTTGTTGCCAAACTCTTATTTCAACAACCCTGGATCCATTTATTCTCCCCACAAATAAGCTTAGTATTAAGGACTGTTGGAACTTTTTTAGAACTTTCACCCATTCCCTTTGATTGACTTGGAGAAATGGTGTCCACCTGGAAACATATATGTCTTAAGATTTCTAGAAACATAGCTCCTTCCTTAAGCTTGCCTAGTTAACTAGCAGGGATTATTGAAAGTCTTGTATGATTTGAATAATCCCACTAAAGAATTGAAAATAGCTAATTAAAGGGGTTTTATCTGCTCTTGGTGATGAAGAGTATTCTTTTGGGTACCAGAAACTTCCCAGGTGTCAGAAAAGGAAAAATATCAACATTTATATCCTAAACTGAAGCTATATCTTGAAGTATCTCGAAGCCTAAGAGCTGGCTTTAAACAAGCATGAACACTATTTTATAGGAGCAGGGGCAAAAAAAAAAAAAAAAAAGAATGATAATAAGAATTATTAAATGCTAGTTCTCCTATTGCATCCTTAGAGAAATAGCAAAATAGATCTCATTACTTTCTCTCAACCCACCCCCTTTACCTGACTTTCTTTATTATTACTTTTTTTCTGGGGCAGGTACCACATTCTTACAGGTACTAAAGTATAAAATCTAGATGGTTATAATCATCTCTATATTTAATATCATCTATCTTTAATCAATATTGTCAAGTCATACAGATTTTTTCCTCCTCAACATATTTCTCATTCATCCCCTTCTCTGTACTCATGACACAACCAGTCTCTTCTAATTCCTTATCACCTCTAACCTGAACTTCTGCAATTAATTTCAAAGTCAGTCTTTCTCCATCTAGTCTTTTCTCTTTCCAATCCATCCTCCATACAGTTGTCAAATTGATGAGATTCCTAATGCATTAAACCACATCACTTCCAGACTCAAGATACTTGGATAGCTCTCCATTGCCTTTAAGAGAAAATGAAAAATTCCTATATTTACCATTTAAAGTTGTTCATAGTCTCTCTCCAGACTATTTTTTTCCAGGCTGAATATATACTAGTCTACATTTGGTTTACTTGCTGCTTCCTAGGTGACAAGTCCAGTCTTAGAACTTGAGAACTTTTGGCTTATTTCAATTCTCATTTCAAACACTCTCTCCTCCAATAGACTTCAGTTGAATCTCCCAGTAATTAGTAACCCTTAGAACTATAACCTTCTTGAGGAAAGAGGCTATCTTACTTTTGTCTTTGTATCCTAGCAATTAATATGATATTCAACAGATAGTAAGCAATGAAATAGTTGATTTATTGCAACTTTGATTGTAAAGTCATATCCAAAGATAATTCTTTTTTGCCTAAGCCTGACCAAAAGATGCTGATACTACTTGATAGTATAAAAGAATACCTAGGTTCTAGAACAGAATTAGCACAATCCCGTGGCATCCTCTGGTAAGCACAGAGAAATGTGGAAAATGGTGCACAGGAACAGAATAATCAAGAGCAAGCTCCTAAACCTACCTGTTAGAAACAAAGTAGGAATCAAGAGAGAACAACTTATTTTAGAATTGTCATTATGGGAAGAGATAGAGCTTGTTAGTACTTTATGGCTCATCATTCTAAAAATATACTTTATATAAAATTGTATATATTTAATATTAATATATAATTAATATGTAAAAATATAATATTAATATATAATATTGTAAACTCTTAGCAAGTTGGGAGACAGTATTGGTATTTAAGGAAAAGGAAATGACCAAAAATCTTGCAGGAAGTAAAAAGGAAAGCATTTATGCCAAAAGAAGTTAAAGAAATAGATTTGGCTGAAAAGATTTGAATTCAAATACTGAACTGTGCTCCAAACTACCTATCTACTGCTGGGCAAATGGCTTTAATTCTTTTGGCCTCAGACCTTGAAGATAATCCAAAGTTTCTATCAATTTTAGATTCTATGAAATTAGAAAATCCTCCAAGTTATACGTGGGCTCTTAGTGTTATGTGAATCTCTGGTGCAAAAGTAATACAAACAACCAAAAAAACCCAAGCCATGCCTCATACTCAATTATCACAATTCTTTCAAAACCCATGGCAAAATAGTTACTCTGCCATTATGTAGCAGAACAGATAGACAGAAAGACAGAATTATGAATGTTTTTGAAAGCTCCATGAGGCAGAGGTTTTATATTCTCTACCTCTATCCCAAATAACAGAAAGAGTGAATGACAATGCCCTAGATGGATCAACATTACTGTAATTTGGCTAACAGAAAGTATTAAAAGTCCTACAATGTCTAGTACCTTGAGTCAATCTGTCTAGGTAAACAAAACATAGAGAAAGAAAATGTTGCTTTTTTTCCTTAAAACTGGAAGCAGCAAGTTGCAATTGGAGCTGTAAGTTGAACGTTCTCCCTTCTTTTGGAACTTTAACCATCACTAAATGTGGCATTTTAAAAAATCTAAAATAGTTTCAAAAATGCCTACTGCAAGAGGTGATGTAATGTAATAGGAAGATCACATGACAAGATAGTTTAAGTAGATTGTTTTCAAAAATGAGTCCTAATTTGGCCAAAAATTTTGCATTGATGTTATCCACATTTGCTAATATAGATTTAATTTTACAAGGGTTTGTTTCTTTTCTTTAAATCTCCAGATGTTAGAAATATCAATAAATTTTAGTTTCCCTATTACTATTTTACAAATCAGTGAAAACGAAAGAATATGAATCCATCCAAAACATTAATTTTGACTTTTTAAAAAATCACTCTATTTTAAAGTCTCTTAAAATGTTTTGGAGACAAAAATTATAATAATTGAAGCAAATATGTCTCAAGTTCTGAGTGCTATATCACCCAACGAACCTAAGTATCTTTAAGAGATGTATTTTTTTAAACCAAATTCTTTCTAGTTCCCTATACTTTTCCTAATCATATAAATTTTGTGAAGTGATTTTAGTATTTATTAAAGGTTTGTGCAGGATCTTTAAAGCTTTTCCTCCCCTGGGGACTTATGATACAGGCAGAAGTTTCAGAAACATACCTGAAATTAAATTAATTGTATATGAATAACTAGGTCTAATATTTAATTAAGCATAGTTTAAATTTTCTTTCATTTATACATTCATACACACCACATATATTCCTATAAATAATGAAAATAATAAATTTGGGCAAAATGAATTTGGGCAAAAAGTTTGACAATTGAAGTTTTAACCTTTTTAATTCTCAATTTCTGAATACATATATATATATATATATATAAAACACATCTTATTACCATTAATAAAAAAAAAGACTACCATTTGCTTTGGGTGCTGAATTTTCATCAGTTCTTCTTTCTGACTTTCTTTAATTCTACCCTGATTTCTTTTAGGCACTGAAGATATAATATAGGGTTAATTTTCATGGCTATAAAGGTTGGAAACATACTAGGATTTTTGGACTGCATCCCCCAAACTATAATTACTATTATATTCTCACATTTTTATGCTAAAATTAATCAGGTTGTGTGAAATATTTATAGCATCAATAATATTATAACTAGAAAAGGACAGACTAGTATATAGAGAAACAAACCTCAGAGTCATGAAGATGTGTTGTCAAGACCTGCCTCCAAGACATGTTGGCTATATGACTACAAGTAAGTGACTTAACTGCTCAGCATCTCTAGACAACTCTCAAAGACTACAAATTATAGAAGAAGAATTTCTGATTTACATAAGTGGGAGATTTTACTTAACAGTTCCCCACACCAATAAAATCTCATTTCTAGATTAAATTAAAAAAAAAAAAAGAAAATAGCAAAATTAAGTTCATTTTTACAGACATTCTGATAAAAAAAAAAGCAGCTTCAATAATGTATTTATTCAATTGAGGTGATATCAATGGGCATGCAAAATGGGAAGAAAAGAATTGCCCAACTATGTTATATTTGTTTGATGTAGATGTGATCTAAATTGTGCTGAATTTTGTTTTTGTTTTTGTTTCTTCTTTTTGTTTTTACTTTTTCACCATATACTAATAATTTCTTTTTGCATACAAAATGAAATGAAAATTTGTAACAATGGAAATGTGATCTTTTTAAGCTGTCAAACATTATAATGCTGGTCTAGAAGTATACTTCTGGAGATACCTAGAGTTGGTAATTAGTTTACATTAAAAAATACTGCCTAAACATTTCTTGTGTTTTTCCCTTCATGCTGCATAAATATGGACATAATCAAATATCACTGACTGAGCTCTCAATACTAGTAGGGAGACAAGTAGTTTGAAAGGAAGGTTAGGAGCTATTACAAGCATACAAGAATCTGGACAATCTGAAGATTGAACAGTAAATGTAAATGATATATAATCACATGTAGGAAAAAAAATCACCATATATATATATATAGCTAAAAATAGCTATATAGAGATATTAAAAAGTATTAAATAGTTCAGAAAAAAGTGAAAGCATGATATAGAACATGCATGATTGGAGTGGTCAAAAGGCTAGAGTAGTAAGTCAACAAAGGGGAAAGAAGTAGAAATGAGAAATAAGAAAAAAAATTGAAGAAAAAATGAATATTTACTTGAAAAATGTGATATAGAAAGAATTTCTAGAACTTAGTAATAATGCATATAAAGTAAAAGTGAAGGAGAGTTCTTATTTTAAATAATATATAATTATCTGTTATATAATATCATTCTTTTATATATAGTATCTATATAAATACATATATATGTATATATGAAACTCTTCACCTTTATTTCATATCAATTATAAAATATGTGAAGGGAATTAATGCCAATATATAAGACCAAAAGCTATTCCCCAATAGATAAGTAACCAAAAGATATGAAGAGTTTTCAAAACAAGAATTGCAAACTGCAACTATAAGAGAAACTGTTTCAAATAACTAAGAATGAAAGAAATATGAATCAAAACAATTCTGAATGTGAAGCCCCACACAGCTAAAACTGGCAAAGCTGACCAAAAAAAAATGGGAACAGTTAATCTTGGAGATGTTATAGAAAGAAAAGACCACTAATATAGTGTTGTTGGAGCTATGACTTGGTCCAATCATTCTGGAAAGCAATTTTTAAGTGTCAAACAAAGTAAATAAAACAACCATACTTTATGACCCAGAAATTCTGTTGATAGGCATTTATGTCTCTCCCAAGGAGGCTAATATTAGGTACCATAAAAAAATGAAAGTTTTCAATTTGTGGTATCAAAGAATCAGAAACAAAGTGGATGCTATCAATTAGGGAATGAATGACTAAATAAATTGTAGTGCATTAATATTGTGGAATATTATTGGGCTGTAAAAAGTACTGAATATGATGAATAAAAACCTTGGAAAAACTTATTTGGACTAATATCAAGTGAAAAAAGCAGAACGGGGAAAACAATATATACAATGACAATAACAAATTAAATAGAATAACAATAAGCAAAAGTAAATATTGTAGAAATCTACATAATCTATATGCCCTACACATTTGATGAAAACTTCAATATGGGGCACTGGGAAGATCATAAGTCAAAGTCAAAAGACATAAATTCAAATTTTGGTTCTGCTACTTAGTAGCTGTATGACTAAGTAAGTTATATAACATCACTGAGCCTCAGTTTCCTCATCTGTAAATGGAGGTTAGATTACATAACAGTTGAAGTTATTTCCATCTCTAAATTTATATTTGTATCATTCTATTAAAAACATGCAGCTCATCCTTTATTTCTAATTGAATTAATTTATTTTCACATCAGAATTTCATTCTTTAGAACAGACTGTCCTTCTAGGGCCAACTTTATCTAGTGATTCTTTAGCTCTCAAAGAAGATAGAAGCAAAGGAAGGTAATTGAGAATGAATAAAAAAGAGTTTCATGGTTCTGGAAAAATAATGCCAGGAATAAAAGAATTCAGAATGAAATGATGCCAAGGGTTGATATTTAGGACAACCACCAAAAAGACTTTACTAGCCTTTTGGAGCTAAAGCCTAATTGGAATAAAAGGAAGATTTTTTTTTTTTCAAAAGGGCTAAGATTGTGGCTACACTAGATGAATAGAATAGTGATCATGGATGATAAAGTGAGGGCAAAACTGCTTTATTCCTATTTTGTTTCTGTTTTCTTTATTGAGAGATCTTCAGATTGAGAAATACAGAAGAAAAGTGTTTAATGAAGAAGTGAGACTCAAGACAAATGAGCTGAGGAAAGCATTTAGCTACTCCTTGATGAATTTAAGTCACTAAGGAAAGAAAAAAAACTGCATCTCAGAGAAATGAAAGAATTTTAAATGTGAATGATTTTTGAAAATTTTTCAAGATTAGAAGAAATTGTTTTTTTAACATAAGATTACAGATTAGCAAATGTCATTCCTATTTTCAAAAAAGCAAAGGAAGTAGATTTCAAATTAGGGGACAGTGAACTTCATTTCAGTTCCTAACAAAAAGAATTGTTCATTGAAAAAGCATGGTTTGTGAAAACTTTGAAGGAGAAGCAGTATTGCCATGAGCTGACATGGGCTCACCAAAATCAAATCATACTGTATTAACCTCATTTTGTTAATATTGTTTCAATAAAATTTTTAGACTAGTCTATCAGAAGAATCATTTAGACATGTCTAGATACGTACATTCACACATAAATGGATATGATATATATAATGTATATATACAATGTATATATATTGTGATAGTTATATAGACATATAGCTCAATATCAATGCATATCTTATTCACATGAAGTTCTTAAAAGTTTGTTGCTTTGGGATTAAATATATGGATTGGAAAAAAATTAACAGTCTTTAACATATATATACCCAGAGGCAAAATGAGAACATATGATGTGGATGGTAGTACAATGAGATAGACTGAGGAATAATTACATTACTGAACCCAAATAGTATTTATCAATTTTTAACAGATAGGACTTTTATAGAGGACTTTGTTCTTGTTTATTCAATGGTTGTTTTTTTGTTTAATAGATGAAATAATAGTTGAAATGAATATCAACTGTGCATATGATCCAAAGTTAGGAAGATAGCTAGCACATTAGATAAGGATCCAAAATGTTTCTGACAAATCAGAATGGTAGAAACTAAGAAACAAGTGTAAAATTTTATATAAAAGTGTGTGTGTGTGTGTGTGCACATCTGTATGTATGTGCATATATATACATGCATGTATGTATATAAGCATTTACATTATGTCCATATGTGAATATATATGTATGTGTGTGTATATATATGTATATATATATATATATATATAATTAAAATTATTAGATGGAATACATATCAAATATGTGGATGACAAAATGTTGGGAAGTTAACAGAATCACAGAATGTGATATATTCACAAAATGTTTCTGACAAACTAGAATGGTAGGACATGAAAACATACAAATGTACTTACAGAAAAAAAATTCACTAAAAGATTCTCTTTTCAATACATAGGCAGCTTTCAGGATCTAAGTCAAGAAGTATCTCTTTTGTGCCAGATACTATGTGCTGTGGATATTACTCTACTCTTAAGGAACTCGTAGTCTTTTGGGATCCTTTGGAAAACTATACTTTCTTCTAAACTATTTCACAAATTAGATCACATATAAAAATTCCTTTAATACATATAAATGACAACTTGCTATTAAAAATCTTTAGCATAACTTCCAAAGTACATAATATTTGTGTGTTGCCTGCCTCTGGCAAAATTGTAACGATGGCAAAATTGTTTTTGGTTCTTTCAACTTCTGATTTCTTTGTCTTCTCCCATTCCTTTTATCTCTTCCCCAGGTACCGATACTACCAAATTCTTCATTGTTACCAAAGGAAATAATCTTAAAAACTCATTCACAGGAAAATGCTTAGTATTTAAGATATTATCACTTCCTAGATTTTATACATTTTAAGAAGGAAGAGAAAGAGATTATGATGGTGATAATTATTAATACAGAAGAGTGAATAATTAAAAAAATTCCAAGCATCAAATTTTTAATGGGGATGTTTCCAAATGCACCTGAAATTATATAACTAACTCAACTCTGAATGCCATACTTCATCTACATGGAAGGCAGATCCTATTCAAATAAGGTCCAATTTAGTTCTTTGGGGTAACACATCTTTTAACAATTCCAGGTTAAGTCAATTTTTTAAGGTGGAAAAACTTGTTTGTAAATCGGACTTAATTTATACATAGATGAGACCAACAACAGAGTCTTTCTACCCTGGGTTCCAATCTGCCTCCCATGCACATTTGAGGAGCTATAAAGATCCTCTTAACCCTTATTTCCTTTAAAGTAAACCCTTAAGGAGCATTTTATAAATTAGAAGGTTATTTACCTGCAGATTCTGCCTGGAAAGTTAGTGTAAAAGAATAACAACTGGAAAGCAATCTAGGCAGTATGTTAGAGAGGAATTTACTAGGATTAGATTGGGGGATGAAGAAAGGGGGTGAGAAATTAACATGTTTTTTTTCTTTTTTTGCATTCCCATTGTTCTTTCTTCTCCTTTTTGTACCTTTTCCTCTTTTGCTATGATTCCTACCCTGCATATGCCTAAGTCTTTTAAACTGACAAAGGTTTATTGTGTTGCTAAATGCATGGACCACAAATATACTTATAATATTGCATAGAATTAAATTTTATAGAACTTAAATCAACAATCAGATAGCAAATACTTACTAAATAATATTAAATACCTACAATATAAAGATCACTGTACAAGATGTTAGAAGTTTAGCTAAGATTCAGTCCTTGCCACCAGGATATAGTTCCTACTTCCAAAAAGTTAGTCTTTGTCTCTGCAGGACACAAATTAGAATCATGCACAGAGCTAGAAGGAAGCTCAGAGTTCAATTAGTCTAAACCATACATGAAGAGGACTCTTCTCTACAACTTTCACCTAAATGAAGACTTCCAATGAGAAAAAAACCCCTACTACCTCGTAGCTGTTTTAGGATTCTACTGTGGGTCAATATACATTGTCAGGAGCTCTTTTTTCCTTCCTCTAGCTTATCTCTATCTATCTTTGCAACTTCTAAACTCTGCTCTCAATTCATCCTTGTGGTACCAAGCCAATAATAAGTCTAATGCCTCTTGAGTTTTCACTTCTTAAGTTTCTTATTCATTTTTTCAATTGAATTTATGAATGCTTTTGGAAACCCTTTCTACTCTAATTTTAGAAAAAGCAGGTTGGATTGGTCTTTTTACCTTGGTGTGGCAATGGAACAAATTGTATAAGTGTGTTTTTGTTTCACCACTGAAATAACCAACCACAATCCTTCTGAACTCCGATCTGTTAAATTGGACTAAAATTGAATTGCTTTGATCTAAAGTTGTAGTTGGAATGATTTGTAAAATTCATACTCTCATAAATTAGAAGAGACTAGAAAAGATGTTGGAACTCATTTATAGATATCATTTATAGATAGACAAAAAACTTCAACTCCCTTTGCCTCAGTTTTTCATGAACAAAATGAAAGAGTGACATTAAATGAGCAATATCCCATTTAAGGGATAGAGGAAGAGAACACGACAGTGATCTTCTAGGCTTTTAATAGCTTTTATCTGGACCTTATGTCCCATTTTCAAATTCATGAACCTATGATTTAGTCAAATCTTTTCATTTTAAAGATAAAAAAAAGAGGCCTGAGTAATTTACTTGATTAGCCTAAGATAAAATACAATAGGCAGTAAGCAGAAAAACCAAAATTTGAACTCAAGTGATCTAATTCCAAATTCTTTTCTTTTTCTATCTTACTATATAGTCTCTATTTTGAAATAGACTGTGTTGTTATTATTGTTGAATCATTTGCAGTCATGTAGTCTTTTCTTGGTAAACTCAGTTTTTCTTGGTAAATATCTTGAAGTTATTTGTCATTTCCTTCTCCAGCTCATTTTATAGATGGGAAACTGAGTTAAAAAGGATTAAATGACTTGCCTAGAGTAACAAAACTAGTAAGTATATGAGGTCTGATTTGAATTCCCACAATATGAGTCTTCTGAATCTCTACTTCACTTTGCCTTATGCTGGAGTGTGGGTTCAGCCTGAAAGTGAACTTGATGTGAAATATGTACAGTAAAGCCCAAAGAAACCAGATGTTATAGAAGCAGGTTCATGGTTGTTCTGCACATACCAGCTCCTCCTTCCTCCACTCTGGGCCAAGACCCTTTCATCAATATGGGGCCTGGTTAACATATGACTGAATTGCATCACTACACAGCATCATAACACTCATTTGCATTAATGAGTGGTGGATGATTGATCCTCTTTCCCCAACAAAAAGTAGAATAACAAATCAGAGAAATAAGGTAATTTATTTTCTAGCAGCATATTTGCCTCAGTTCCCCAAATGCCATTCTTAGATAGGTATGTAGACAAAGTGTTTTATAAATTCTGGTTATAAAATCACTGTCATTAAGGTTACATTCCTCAAACAAAGACATAAAGTGATCTATGGTGTGAGGGGAGGGAATCACAATCAATCAACAAGTATTTATTATGCATTTGCTATTACTAGGCAACTAGATGCTCAGTATATAGAGTGTTGGACTTGGAACTGTGAAGACCTAAATTCAAATATGGATCAGACACTTACTAGCTGTGTATCCCTGGACAAGTCACTTAATCTTGTTTGCCTTAATTCATTGAACAAGGAAATGGAAACCATTTCAGTGCCATTTGCTAAGAAAATTGGCATTCTATTGTCTATGGGATCATAAAAGTTGGACATGAAAAAACAACTGAATAACAAAAACTTACAGGACATTGTATTAAGCTTTGCTAATACAAAGTAAGGCAAAAACACAATCCCTGTCCTCAAGGAGCTTGTATAACAGGAGAGCCAACATATACATAAATTAGTACCTAAAAGAGGAATACAAAGGACATTGGGGGTGACCTTAGAAAGGATGGTACTAGAAGTAGAGGGACCTGAAAAGCATTACTTCAGAAGGTGAAGTGTATGTGTGTGTGTATATATATACATATATATATACACACACACATACACATACATATATTTACTTGAGCTAAGTGTAAAAAAAAGTCATGTTAAAAGTCAGAAAGAGGGGGCAAGAATATTGCAGGCATGATATACCAGTATAAAGTCACAGACAACAGATAGATTTTCATATATAAGTAACAGCAAATAGGCCAACAGAGCTTCATTATACAGTGTACAAAAAGGCAACAATGTGTTAAAAGAATATAAAAATATGAAGGGGCTAAATTGAAGAGCTTACATTGAATACCTGAGGTAATGGAGAGCCACTGTAGTAATGTAGTCAGAACTATGCAGAATCATGTTGGTAATTGTAGAGGATAGATTAGAGTAAGACGAAAACTAAGGCAGATAGGGTGGTTATTTTGGGAGTGGAGAGAACAGGAAATAGGCAAGGAATGCTACAGAAAAAGAAATTATAAGATTTGGCAACTAAAAAAGAAGAAGTAATGCTTACTTCTATTTTTTGGCTTGTTTAGTAGGAAGGTTGGGAAAAATAGGTAAAGAGCATTGTCTTTTTTCCATAATATTCTTATAAATTGGAAATTGATATTGATTCATATATATTTTATTAAAGAAATTAAGTCCAAAGAGAAGTTACATTTAGTAAATCTATGTTAGTCACATTTTCCTGTGTAATCACATTGATCACACATCCTAATTAAAGAAATAGGGAATAAGAAGGAAAAGAAAAGATCTGAGATATTTGGGGAGGGAAGGTCTGGGACAGATACTATAAGGATAGAAGAAAATCTTTTGGAATATCAGTAAATAGTATAAAAACACTGGATATCTTGGAAGAAGATGGAAGAATGCTAACAGGACATGAGTGAGGGTAGTATTCCAGTAACCAACTTTACCTAGCTTTACAATTTGACTTGAGACTAAATACATTATTTTGACCCCAAAAAATATTTTTACTTCTTTGGATTGGGTACAGTAGTATAGCAGGTAACCTATTGTACTTATACCTAATATAAGCTTTAATATTTATCTCTATGTATATATATATATATGCATAAAACCTCATACATGTGTATATAAAGACATTTTTCTATACTTCTAAAACCAAAATTCTTTTTCATGTCTGCCCATAAAATTACTCCTTTCAAACTTTTGAACTTGCCTCTTTCTCCTATTCTATTCACTTAAATTCTCGATCTAGTAGTTATCATTGATTATTCATCTTTTTTCATGTGCTATATTTAATCAGTATTGTCTTGTGAATTCTACCTACACA
Source organism: Antechinus flavipes (assembly GCF_016432865.1). NCBI lineage: Eukaryota > Metazoa > Chordata > Mammalia > Dasyuromorphia > Dasyuridae > Antechinus > Antechinus flavipes. The sequence goes on from NC_067398.1 coordinate 443,870,145, forward strand.
GTATTTCTTACTCCACTCACATCAGCACCTCCCTATTTATGTACTTATTATTTCTAAGTTATAATTCTGCAATAACTTTCTGCAATTATATACACACACACACACACACACACACACACACTACACTTTGATTCAACCTTTGCACAGCTACCAAAAGATAGATTTAACACACAAGTCTGACCATTTCATTTTCCTACTCTAGTAGGAAATTCTCCAGAATTTCCAGTAGCTCCCTGTTACCACAAAATGCAAACTTTATTGTTTAAAAGTCTTTTACAATCTGACTTCAGTCTACCTTGTCAGGTATATTCACCTTCTTGCACTTATATTCTTCAGCTAAACTGGCCTAATTGCTATTCCTTGTACAAAGATCTTTCATTTCTAAATCTTTGCACATACAGCCACATGAAAAGTATGATCTTCCTCTTCTCCTCATACCTGTTAGGATGACCAATTTCCTTCAAGGTTAACTCAAGTGCCAATCTTCTATAAATGCCCTTTCAGGATTCCCTTCAATTGATAGTGGACCTTTTCCCAGCCTGCCTATTATTTTGTATGTTTTATTTTCTTATATAGACTATTTCCTCTTGGTGTAATATAAGCTTCTTGAAGTCAAGGATTGCTTTTGCCTTCATATTTCAAGTGCCTAGCACAGTGTTTCATATATGTAAGTACTAAATAAAAGTGTGTTGGATGAATGAAAGTTGTAAATAACATTCCTCAGACATAACACAATATACTACCTGGCCTTTGGGAAAAAAGTGCCTATATTGAATTAATTCTTTTATTCTATAAAGACATGTCATAGCAAAAGTTTCATTAAAAAAAAAAACAGAAGCAGATAAAAGGATCAGAGCTAACCAATTACATTATTATTGAAAAAAAAAAAACAATAATTTATAAGTTGCTATTAGCTAAATATTTATTTGACTTTATGTGTAAGTATTAGGTCTACACATATTGTCCCAGGATAGAAAATATTATTTCAAAATTCTACTTATCTTTGGACATAATAAAACAATAAAATAATTTGAATTACAATTTCTTTTTAAAAAAAAAATCCAAATGCTGGATTTTGCTTAATTAAATTTCACACTACATTTCAACCTTGAAGTGAACATAAATCTGAAACTAATAAAAATGGCAATAATTTCCATAGTTAGGTTAATATTTAGCAGCAGAGAATAACTTTTATTTATCTCTGAAAACAGTTTTCTTCATCTAAACAAATGACTGCAATAAGATTAAGTGAAATATGTTTTTGGTTTCTTAAATTCATAGACATATTCCAATTTCCTTCTGCACAATGATTTTTATGCAAATACATACTACACAATCTCGTGACCTCTTTTGCCATCATACTGGGACAGTGACAGTTTAATAATTGGAATGGCACATATCTGGTATATTTGATTTTGAATTACAAACTTAGAAATAAGTTTATTGAAATGAAAATACTTGTGACTCCCTGTTAATTCTAAACTGATCAGGTTATCATTGTTCCATATTAGAAAAAGCTAATAAGATGTTTGTAACTAATTGTTCCACTTAGATTTTCTTTTCTCACATTCTTTCTCCAACATACTTTCTCTCATTCTCTCTTGGTCCTCAATTTCTAGTTCTTAACCCTAGTTTTTCATCCATCATATGGATAATGAGAAAACCCCAAAAATGTTCCTTAGGAGATTGTTTCACTATAAAGTTACCTAGGGATTAAATTCCACTTGGACTTCTTTTGTTCATGATAGAGGCAATCTATGAATTCACTATTTCCAGTTGATTTAAAATAGAAATATGCAAATAGCATTATGGAATCCAAACAGAGTAGTCTATTTCACTTCTCCCCTATATATATAAAAGGTAATTGGGGAGAAAATTGTACTGTAATTAAGGTTTTGATTTTGAAGGAAAAAAATTAGTGGACACTTCACTTTAGAAAAATATATAGGTTCAGTCGAAAAGCAGATATTGCATGGTATTTGCATTTCCTGCATAGAGAGCAAAGAGCCAAACAGCTCACCATGAAAATTCTTGACCCCAACTGACAGAAGGCTGGACTGTAAATCCAACCTGTAAAATGTTGCAAAAGCCTCCTTTGTTCTTTTAGTTTAACTGTCTAGAATTGTGTATTTGTTATTATTATTTTTTTGTTGTTGTTGGTCTCTTTGGAAACATTTATTATCATTTGTGATATAGAGAACACATAATTGTTGTTATAAAAATAGATGATTTATTCTGTCGGAAAACATTTTTACTTATTGATTTATTCATTAATCAAATATTTGCGTGCTGAATATGTGAAGGTCAGTCTACTAGGGACTATGGGGAAAACAGTGATGGGAAAATTAACAGACATGTTATTGATATGCTTATGTTTGCCATTAAACCAATGCAACTGAATTTGGAAAACTATTAAGTTGAAAGCACTCATACATTAAAAACTTAAGAAATTCCTAAAAATATAAAATAGATTTGTTAATGAAGCAAAATATATTTCTGTAATTGGTTCTTATCAATTTTGCTTTAAATGTATTCATGAAAAAGTTGAAATCAAAATCAGGTGATCCTAAGTTCCTTTTGTCTAAGTTTTATTTCAAGATTCAACTTTGTTTTCAGTTTTAATAGAGGAAAACTCACCTAACTGGTACTTTCTTTTTACATTAGAAAAATACAATGCTTTGTACTTCAGAAAGTTCTACCGTAAAATAAAAAGTGTTTTTTTTAAATAAAGGTTTTGACCAAAATTGCTTTTCCTTTTAAAAAATATAAATAAGCAAATTCAAATTAAATATATTATTGCCAAAACCTGAATACAGCTATGCTTATTTTTATTTTTTGTCATCGTTAGCAACAGACATAAAGGTATTCTGTTTTTAAGTCCATATGGAAAGATCATCAACACTTCGTGCCTCTGGGTCTTTTGCCAAAATACCATATCCCACATGCCTTTTACCTTAAACATAAAAGAAAAGGTGTTTTTCTGGTCAAATAAAGAAATAATTTTTACTAGCATGCGTCTAATGTTTAAGCTGCCTAAATCCTGCCAAAGACATTAAAACACCATCTGTAAAACAGATTTTCATTAAATTGATCATTTTAAAGTTAAGCAGCTAGGCAGATGATGCTTTAGCACTAACCTTTAACCTTTAACCTTCTTAAACTAGAATTAGGTCACACACATCTTTAAGGTAATGCCATTTTAGTTGGAGAACATAAGAGGTAATCTAGTTAAATTGAACTGACAAATTAGTCTTTATAGTGTTCTAAATCAATATGTTGTCAATAAGGAAAAAAAGGAGTTTACTTATAACTCAATATTTGCTTTTGGTAAATACTAATTCTTAATTTTTTTCTTTAAAATTTAACTGTTAGTATGTGAATATCATTGTGAATTCAATACTTGAACTCATGTAATTACAGATCATTAAATCAGAAGCTCACAAACTACTTTGTCTTATTTAAATATTTTCTCCATATTTTTCTGTTATAATTATTGCTTTTCTTGTTATTGTCCAGATTTTCTCAATTAAAATTAACATTACATATCAGCCAATTACATTTTGGGGGCACAGAGCAACTAAGCTTGCTGTTTCTCTTGTCCTTGATTTGCTTGGCAATGATTTCATGTTGGGCTGCCACACAGGCACCATTCAAAAGGAGAACAAATGACACCTTTAAAATGGCGTTGATAAGTAGTGATGTACAAATATATATAATATAAGGATAGAGGTACACTTATAATGATATGTATAACACCATCATTAACACTGAAGCTTTCCAAACCTAGAAAACTCCAACTTTTCTTCCTAATAAATGAAAATGCATTTGGTTGCTATGGAATATTTTTTTCCTTTAGTAGTAGTTACTAAATACTTCTTGTTGGATACTGTAAATTATTATGGCTTGATTTTCTAATACCAAATTCTAACAGTCTAAATATGAGGGTTCCCCCCACCAAAAAGCCACAATATAAACTGTATTCATTGAAAGCAAAGACTGCTCCCTCCCTGCTCACCCCCCACCCTGCTACTGGCATTACTATACTAGGAGATGTAATTAAAAGATGCATTACTAGGAAAGTTAGACATTTTTTTTAAATTCATAATAAAATGAATAATGCAGGAGAGGCAGGACAAACTTTTTTCTTTGCAATATTGTAAAAACAAAACTATTTGCCTAAGAGTAGTCAGTTACTTTTCCACCAGACAAGTTTTGATTTCCCTAATACCTTTGAAATCTATGCTTGCAAACAGTCATCCTCTTTAGCCCTTCATGAGTTGGTAAACATTCAAAGACAATAGCAAACTGTTCCTGCAGTGAAATTTATGAAAGCAACTTCCATAAAGAATGGTCAATCACTGTAAGCAACTATTCATTCCTCTCTAAAATGAAAGGATTGCACTGGCCTGATCTCCAAGATTCCTTCCAACTTTGACATTCTATTATTCTATCCAAGTAAGACACCTTCAAAAAAAAATTTAAGAAAAAAGAAAACATCACCATTCTTCATGTTTCCATATGATATTAATAAAGTGGAAAGTTTTGCACATTTCCATCTTATATGCCAAGCATGTTAACTTAATTGTTAGAGGAGTTAGCTGCTTGAGTGTAAACACAGTTCATGAATATTCTATATGACTCCTAGGGCCTAGAGCTATTATTTATACAAAATTAATATTTTTATTCTCCTAGATATTCTGAGAGTTTTAATACTTTGAACTAGCAATAAAAAGACATTTATAAACTTTCATCAATTAACCAATATCACTGAAGTATAATACAATTCCGCCTTTGTATTTTATTTTTAATAGCATAAATTTAGAAAACTTCCATTTTATGTTGAGACCTTATTTCAAATACTAAAAGCCAACCCTAATACTGTCATTCCTGACCTATAAAACACCAGTATCAAAAGAAAGACAATACAAATTCAAACATAGTATTTCTATGTCCTATAAAACATCAAATGGAAAACAAAAACAAAAAACAAAAAAACCACCAAAATCCTAGTTTCACAAATAGAACTAAACCAACAAAATTAAGAATGTTTGTATCTAAGGAGAAATCCACAGTTTGTCCTCTCTTGTATGCTTTTTAAAAAAATATAACTTGAAAAAGCATAGGTATTATAATCAGTAGTTGACTCCTGATAGTTTAGTTATCACTGATTTCTAGTATAAATCAATAGATAACACTTGCAAAATGGATTTTGTAATCATATTTAGAGCTTGTTACAATGACTAATGGTTTGCAATATTTCCTGAATTTTAATATCCTCTAGACAAAAGAAGTTTTTAATAAGTTACAAAGTTATTCATCATAGAAATGGATGTGTTACATTTGTATATGAACCAAGACAATCAAGCCAATCCAGTAAACACACTGCAGAGAATAAATTACCCAGTAATTAGGGTTTGGAAAAAGTCATGACAAGTTATGTAATAAATGGTGTTCATCACTTACACATATTCATCACATCTGCATAGTCTTTTCCAGTAAAGATAAAAATATATTTGCCATATTCTGAACATATTTGTTGATACCACACCCTTTAACGTCTGAAAAAAAATCAAGACTGGCTTGGGATAGAAGCATGTGAAATGATGACAGTGTTTACTTTTGAACACTTTCTAATAATGCTCTGTGAATGTATGTTTACTCTGTGTTACTGTGAACACGGAGGAGAACAGTCATGTTTTGATAGATTATGTTTGTCAACAGGCTCATATGCCAAAAGATGATGTCTTTCCTGACTCAGAACATGGATTTTCCCTTCTACCCTCCAACCCCATTTTCTCCCAGTCAATAAGTATCTAGTAACAAAGTTGCCACTTAAAAAAAAAGGAAACTAAACAAATCATATCATCTATGAAACTATATGGAAAAGTAATTTTATCTTGGGAAGCTAAGGATCCAATTGGTACTAAAGAAACACATGTAATTGGACATAAAATAGTTTCCCTGAATAAATTCTTCAAATTCCATGTACCATGACTAAGAAGTATGGTTTTAGTACTGTTAACCAGAAAACATGTTACTCCATTCTTTAATTTGTTCTTTCCTTAAAGGTTTGTGCTGCAAGCTTTGAAACAGTTAATTTCCTTCTCTACTTTGTGCCAACTGAAATGGATGTCACTGCTTACCTTGTATAGTTTCAGGGCTGCCTCGTGCCTGTGATTGGTGGTATGTAAGCGCAATTTATCCACACTGTTGGTGTAGTAGTCACAGGCGTTACATTTTAGGTGAACCGGGTTGCCAATGGCGATACACTTCAGCCTCCACTCATTCGTTTTGCCCCCTTCTTTAATATGAGCCACCAGTTGATATTTCTGCATATGTTTGTCAGTCTTGCAGTGAAGCTGAAAGTTGGCTTTGAGCTGAGTGTTGTAGTTACAGAGCTTGCACTGGTAGATGTCTCCAATTACAGCCCTCCACTCCTCTTCAGGGAGAGAGCGTTCACTGCTCACATGTACACTTAGGGCCTCCAGGCTGTCAGAGGTGAATTTGTTGCAAACAGCACACTGGAATAGCTTCAGCGCTGGGTCACTGATATAAGGTGACAGCTCTCCTGCAGTAAGGAGGGACAGGTCATCACCCATTAGCTGACCACTGGCAAGCCGGATTTCAGGCGGCAGCTCATTATTTACTACAGGAAAAAAAAATTAAAAGGGAAAATAGAGACCAGAAAACATAGTACACACAAAGGAATCTGTAAAATAAAGTCTTGACAAGGAGTTTGCTTTCTCTAGAGCTTAAACTATAAAAAGCTGTAATAGGATTGAATCAGGATCAATTACAATCATCCCTTTCAACTTCTAAATTCCCTCCTCAGATAGCTTTAATTACTCCTATTGGGCATGATGTCATTCTGAAATTTGTATTTTCAAAGGCAAGAAAGTTGATCAATAAAGTAACAAAAATTCTCTTGTAATTTGAGAGTCTTAGATTAATTTATATAAACACTATTTATTATATGATGTTATATCTTATATCATATCTTATAAGCCGATAATAGTCTACTACATATGTATGATACATAACTATATATTTATACATACACATAAATATGTAATTTTTTTTACCAGTTTAATGATCTGGAGTTAGAGACTTTAAAATATGTTTTAATAATAATATGAAGATGATGATATGACTTCTTAAAACCAATTCTATTTCAATTTCAGCATTTTAAGGAAGTTACAGTTTCTTAATATTATATAAACATCTGAAAGTATTTAATACAAATAAGCCATTTTTAATCAACTAAGGGAGGAACATAAAGTTTACTCACCCTATTTCCTCATTTATCTCTTAATTACTTTCTCTCTAATATTACATTAATTTTAAAGTAGAAGCAGAAATGATTTGATTATTTAGATTAAGGGGAAAGTCCTTTTTGTTAAACTTCCATCTGATTCTTAGCATTTATCATTCAGCAGTGAGGTCATCTTATCCAATCAAAATTTATGATTTAAACTAGTTTTAAAGATTGAGCCTAATCACTGAAAACTAACAATAATGAGAGAGAAGGGGAGACGGATAACCACATCATGAGAAACAAATAGATACTAACCAAGTCCTGGTGCCAAAGCTGCTGCTGTTGCTGGATCAAGCTGAAATGGATTGATCATCATTTGGGGGTCTGCAGGGTTTTCCAGTTTCATTCCAGTGAGGCCTATGTTCTGGGCTAGGTAGTACTGAT